>NC_091576.1:2532194-2549694 GCF_042767895.1 Penaeus vannamei
GTGTATATTCCAATCAGTGATTTTGCAGTTATCAGAGTCCTCCATTGAAAACATTATATTTACAGATTGATATTTTTCATGTCTCTATGAGTATGTAATTTTTTGGTTCAGGACTACTGCTTGTATCCTAGTGACAGTAACTAATGTAAGATGAAACAAACTTTGTGTATTTTATTAATAGTTTTTTTTTTAAACCTATGGCTTAAGTATTTTTTGGCTGTGGTCTTTTTGGATCGCAGGTGAAAAGTGATGCATTGAAACACATTTGAATCTGATTTTACCGTATAATCTTTTTGGTCATTATATGCAGTAGTTTGGGTATTTTCTTAGATACCAGATAGTATATCCAGATGTGACAGATATATATATTACCATTATGGATGTTAAGTGACCAACACTGAAGCATTTGCATGTGATGTAGACAAATCATGACAAATGCTGGAAAAAAAAAAAAAAAATCTGACGAGAGTTTCAGGAACCAGAGGAGTCCTTGAGGTGACTTTGCAAATGTGACTTATTCCGTGGGTATGTGGAAGAGAATGGTTTGATAGGGCCATATTCTTACATGATTATTCTTGGTTTCAATAAAGTGTTATCCCATTTATCAGAATGTTTCAGGTAATAACCAGTCTTGCTTGTGTGAATGCGCTGTTGCGAAAGACATTTCTCTCTCCTTTTTTTCTGTTTCCCTCTTCGTCTATCTCTTTGGCTCTCTCTTCCTCTTCCTTGCCTGACACTCCAAATACCTTTCCTCCTCCATGTCCTTTTAGTGCTCTATGACCTAAGGTGTCTAGCACATTTATTTTGCTTTTTCACCATCCATGTCCTCTTCCTTCTTCACCTCTTTTCCCCTCCTCTGCTTTCTCCTTTCTCTGTCTCTTCTCTCCCTCCTTCGCCTTGTCCTTTTCTATTTCCTTCTCTGTCTTCTTCTAATATGTCTTCTCTTCTTCTTTAATGTCTTCTGTCATCCCTTTTTCCTCCACTTCTTTCTCTCTTCTTCTTCTCCTTCTCCTTCTTCTTCTTCGTCTTCTTCACCTTTGTCTCCTTCTCCTCCTCCTCCTCTTCTTTTTCTTTTTTTTTTTCTTCTGCTTCTCCTTCTCCTTCTTCTCCTTCTTCTCCTTCTTCTCCTTCTCCTTCTCCTTCTCCTTTCTCCTTCTCCTTCTCCTTCTCCTTCTCCTTCTCCTTCTCCTTCTCCTTCTCCTTCTCCTTCTCCTTCTCCTTCTCCTCCTCCTCCTCCTCCTCCTCCTCCTCCTCCTCCTTCTCCTTCTCCTCCTCCTTCTCCTTCTCCTCCTCCTTCCTCTCCTTCTCCTCCTTCTCCTTCTCCTTCTCCTTCTCCTTCTCCTTCTCCTTCTCCTTCTCCTTCTCCTTCTCCTTCTCCTCCTCCTCCTCCTTCTCCTTCTCCTTCTCCTTCTCCTTCTCCTTCTCCTTCTCCTTCTCCTTCTCCTTCTCCTTCTCCTTCTCCTTCTCCTTCTCCTTCTCCTTCTCCTTCTCCTTCTCCTTCTCCTTCTCCTTCTCCTTCTCCTTCTCCTTCTCCTTCTCCTTCTCCTCCTCCTCCTCCTCCTCCTTTTCCTCCTTTTCCTCCTTTTCCTCCTCCTCCTCCTCCTCCTTTTCCTCCTCCTCCTTTTCCTCCTCCTCCTCCTTTTCCTCCTCCTCCTCCTCTTCCTCCTCCTCCTCCTTTTCCTCCTCCTCCTCCTCCTCCTTTTCCTCCTCCTCCTCCTCCTCCTTTTCCTTTTCCTCCTCCTCCTCCTCCTTTTCCTCCTCCTCCTCCTCCTCCTCCTTTTCCTCCTCCTCCTCCTCCTCCTTCTTGTTCTTGTTCTTGTTCTTGTTCTTGTTCTTCCTCCTCCTCCATCTACCCTAACTGACCTTACTGGCAAACTCATTCTGCCCAACCTATCCTCTCTCTCAATACTGGAACTGTCACTATCCCCCCAAATGCTTGTCCTGTCTACAACAAGAACTGGTCAGACTGTGAAAAAGACCTACTTAATTGCAGTACAGTGTTAAACTATTCCTCCAGAGGCCAGTGTAAGTCCCATGTGAATATTGCCAAGATTAGCTTCCGTAGACATGACCTCCCCCATGAAGTTTATATTGGTGGATTATCCTACCATGTCTGATCATATCGAGCACTTCCCTGTCAGCATCAGAAATGTTGGTGTTTTGGCCAAACACTCACTCCACCGCCCGCTGACCTTATGTGCCCAATCATGTCAAGACCGTTCAGATTGCCCTGCTCAGTCACGTACATATGCCAACTGTGGTGACTCTCATAATGTATTAATAGGAGCTGCTCTGTCTATAAGCTCGGATGTGAGGTAGTTTTTCTCTCTACCTATTCTAAAACATTCCTTCTCTCTGCACCCCCTCTCCCATCTCCATAAGATGTTTCTGCATCTCCCCCAGTATCTCTTTTCTTCTACCCTGAACCAAAACCACCATAACCCTTTTCCTCATCAACCCCCTTACCCATCTTCAACATTCTAACATTACTCTAGATACTTGACGCATAGCAACTATCACCTGACATCACCCTTTACTATACCTTCCCATAGTGCTATATGACCTTAGATGTCTAGCACATTTATTTCGCTTTTAACCATTAACCATTAGCCTGAACCATCCTACCTCTACTCTCCCTATCCCCCAGTCAAATTCCCTTTCCATTCTAAATCCAGATACTCGAATCTCTACCACTTCTCCGATACCTACCCTTCCTCCCCCTCACTTTACACGTCGCACCAGACAACCTAAACGTTCTACTCCATCTTCGCCTTCCACACCCTCTCCTACACCCTCCTTTCCATATGCTCCTTGAACATCTATCCCCTCTTCTCCTCACAAGAGATCCCTCGTTTCTCAGACCTCCCTACCCAACTCCCCTCCAGAAACTCATGAAGACAGGCATGACCCAAGAACATGTTCCGCTCCCTCATCCACCCTCCAATCCCTCTATTCCTATTCCCTCTACATTTAAAGTATTTGCCGATATCCATCCTCTTCCCCCGCAAGTTAACCCTACCCCTCTTCCTCCTACTCTTTCCCAACTAACAATATCCTCTCCTCCATGTACACCATTCCCTTTTTTCTCCATTATTCTCACCTCTCTCACCTATATACTCGCGTGAATCCCATCTGTCACAAGAACGTCCTCCTCCGGATTCCTCCCCTCCTGACGCTCTTCAGGATACTTCACCTCTTACCCCAGTCCCCTGGTCTCATTCCCCAGACTCTTCTGCTACTTCTCAAAAGCCATCTCTACCCGTATTGCCCGTTGATTATTCCTTAATATTTTTGTACAAGTTTTTCCTATAGCTTCCCCAACAACAGATACACCCACTTCAGCCAATGGCCCTATGCCCTTAATCCCCCCCCCCCTTTTTTTTAAATCTCCGGTTTTCTTCATTTGCACCCTCTCTTTACCCCTTTTCCTATCAAACTATCCTATAACACTCTATAACCTATATTTAACACTACCCTAATGGTTAACTCCCACTTTTCACCACAATACCTTTACCATAGTGTTATATGACTTTAGATTCTAGCACATTTATTTATTTCAACCATTAACCTTTAACCTATCCTTCGTCATCGGGTAATCCATTACAGGTTAAACGTGCAGGTAAAAGAAACAGCTTAACAAGACCGACTTTCAAAAATTCTGTCCATCCCCCACCCCCCGATCCCGTGTCTATTGTTGTCGTGGGAGGGAGGGGGTAGGGTCGTTGCATCTTCACATTTCCTTCCCCTTGTCTTCTCAACCCTTTCTCCTGTCCACCCTGGGGTGTGAGAACCGTGCTGAGAGGATGGAAGACTGTGGCCAGTGATGAACTGCCCCGAGCGGGGGTGTCAAACTCGAAACCCCTCGTGGGGCACTTTCAATTTCAGCTCCCACCTGGAGGTCCGACAGAGGATTAAAACTTACAGCACTTAACTAAACGGTTTTTTTATTAGATAACTGATGACACTAACGGTAACTTGGAGGTTTCACAAGACCCACACTTGTCAACAAAGCATTTGAAGCAGCAGGAGCGATGGTTGAGGGAGCTGAATGAACAGGTTCTGGCCTGGCAGTGCCACGTAGTGGCGTTTAATTACATTATTGTTTACACAATATAATTTGTAATAATCCTCTAGTATACATTAGGAAAACTTTGTCTAGTCATCAAAATATGAATACTCTTTTATCAAGAAATTATAGCAAAGGGACAAAGGGTAACAGAAAACGTAGTGTTGTGGGCATCAGGGGGTAACTAACATATCTTACAGTACAACAAGATGTATTTGACATTTTCCATCAGTATCACAATTTTCCAGGCTAATGGTTCTTCGCTATCCCGCAGGCCACTTGTGATCATCCTGAGGCCAAGTTTGCCTCACGGGCCATGAATTTGACATCAATGGTCTAGAGGAGCCATAGGCACAGTATTCTATCTAGTTCAAACTAGTAAGCACAATCACGAACGTCAATTGTGGTGGCTCACATAATATTTTATAGAGGCCGCTTGTACATCAATATTTCCATTTAGATTTAAGCTGAAATACAAATAAAAGTAAAATCAAAAGCATTGACTATGGATTCTCATTTGACTGACGAATATAAACAAACCCGTAGCCGCCAATTCAAGCTGAAACTGCAGATCCCGTGAATAGTCGAGATGTGGAATTCTGAAGCAATTTACTCCCTCCTAGAAAATGTTAGAACTCCGGGAACATGAAAGGATAGCAAGAGTTAGGAAGAAGATACGGGATCCTTAGCGAGTTTCCACTGGACAAATCCGATAGTCATTTTCGCACGGATGGGTGGGTTGGTTCCAGCCCACAGAAAATCGCCGGATTCTAGTGGAATTTATGGGTAATCTGACCATACCATAAGGTGTATGAGCTGGGCTGAAAGGATGAAAGGCTGACTTCGTGCCAGTTCTGAACGGCCTGATGGAACCATGGGCACGGTACTCCTGTTTTAGTTGTTTAGCCCTTACCCTCAAGGGGACCGTGAGGGGGGTACTGTTATTTCCCCAACTTCCTCAGCTTCATCACCTCTACCCCCACAACCTTCTTCACCAATCACCTACTCTTCCCTTATTACTACCTTGCATTCTTATTCTCCATCTCTCCGTAATACTACCCCCTTCAACAATACTCCCTCTTCCACACGTCCCCGTACTTCTACCACCCACAACTCTACAAATACCTTAAATACTCAATTTAGCCCTGCCAAATGGGACCGATTTTTCGTGATCCCCCCTACAGCTCCTTACTCAGGCAACACTCTTCTCTTTTAACAATGTTTCCCTTTCCGTACCCGACCCGATCGTTCCCGTCTCGTTATAGATATATCTGAAACTGAAGCTATAGCATTATCACATCTAACTGATCTCTCTGGCAACCCCATTCCTGCATAACCTCATCCAACTACCAACAATAGATACACTTACTTGTATACTTGTATACCGGAACTGTCTCTATCTCCCCTGCATGTTACCCTATGGATATCGACTGGTCAGACTGTGGAGAGTACTTACTCGGCTGCCTCAAAGACCGTGATGTGACATCAGTACAGTGCTACTCCATTTCTCCTTGAGGTCATCGAAAGAAACCTATCAAAATGGCCAAAATTACTTTCAGTACACATGACCTTCCCGTTCGTATCTACATTGGTGGACAATCCCACCCTGTTAGAGCATACCAACCTCGTCCCCGTCAATATCAAAATTGTTTGTGATTTGGACATCCTGCCAAACACTGCCGCTCCACAGACCAACCCGATCATAACCGATCAAACTGCTCTTCAAAAACACGCACATTTGCTAACTGCGGCGGCCCCCATAATGTATTTTATAGAGTCTGTCCCACCTACAAATTTGAATCTAGGGTAGCAACTCTCAGATGCAAACTTGGTCTCACTCTTTGTGAAACCATACTCCCTCCCTACTCTATGGTACTACATAACCTTTGATGTCTAGCACATTTATTTTGAGTTTTTAATCGTTAACCATTCATCTTTCCCAACAAGAAAGAGGGGCTCAACAAGCTCGTAAATGACTCTATTTTTTTAATGACTTTTAATGTTCGCAAGAAATTTGTGCGTGCCTTGTTTTCCAATGTCCAGAAACTAGTGTAGGACTTTCAACCATTTTAAGCCCTTGGTTCCCACTAAAAAGATGGATGTAAAGTATGCTAAATGGTATAATTATCTGAATATGACTTAGACTCGCAAAAGAGTAAAAGTATAATTAAGGAATTGAATTAACGATTTTCCATATATTTGTTTCCGAACGCGATGCCCCCAAAGTTGGCCAACTTTCAATCAAATCACGAAACTGCTGTTTTCTTTTTAAAAAGGCCCAACAGATAACAATTACCAATTCCTAATATCACTTTCATTGATCCTAAAGAAACAAATATTTTCCTATTGCTTGGTTTCCCAAGAAAAAAAAATGTTTTGAGAATGTCTCATTTGAAGAAAATGCAGGCATTCCCTTGAAAAGGCATAACTATGGTAAAACATGGTCAACTAATATGTATTAGATTGTAATCATATTCAGTATCCCAGTGTTCATCCCTTTGCTTTTTGTCACAATTACTTGTTTTTGTTTTTATTTTCGATTTTTTTTGAGCTAGACTTTTTAAACTGACACATTACTTTTACCTGTAATGAAATCTCAAAGAAAGAAGTATCATTTCTGATTGAAAAAGGGATTCCACACACCATTATTGCGCGGAATACAAACAGAAGCGGATAAACTCAGTGTATTACAGTATGTAAGCTGTGGTAAAATATAATTACTATTTTGAACATAAGCCCCAAATAGCGATTTTAAAGGCCAACTCTTATGGAAAACGCCCCCCCCCCCCACCAACACTTATAGGTAGAGCTGGCAGCAACCTGTGGAGAGCTGGTTGAGGACAAATAGTTGTAAAGTCTACAAAGAACACCTAAAGAAAGTACCTAGGAAGATCTGTAGATCATTCTTCAATTTCCTGCAATGGAGTCTAAATTACGAAAGAAAAATAACATTTCATAGGATATATGATTTCAATAGACCTCATATGGTCTATAAATTGTTATTTTTCTTTTTCATTCCTCTTATTTCCACATATACCGAGAAAATAACAACAATACGGCCTTCTTTTATGTATAAAAACAAATCAAAACAAAACAGAACACAATGAATACAGTTGATATTTTACAATATGAAAAATATAGTTCAAAAGCTCAATTATAAACCAAAAGATTATTATTTTAGGGATAATTCTACGTCGATATTCTACCAGTGAAGCTTTCAAGGCAGGGTTAGGGGAGATATCTCAGAGCCGGAAGTTATCATTTATAAATGTTTACACAAATTTGCCAAAACAAATTCGCTAAAATGCTTTGAAGCCAAGTCGAGGCATTACTATGATCATGATTCACACGCCGACATATTCATCCCACGGCCTTAAAAAAGGGTGATCCAAGTAGCAACGAGGGTGTTTGGATCCATATTCATACAACTATATCAGAAGCAACTGAGAAACCATCTTCTTTTGTTGTCGATGGGCAGTGGCAACAGTGTACTTGTGTCGACTGTCTTTGCTTTGAACAGGATCGAATTCTTTGAAGGCAACCGTAAAGCAGGAATATCGCCATGTCTATAACATATGTAGCATGTTCCAGACGTTTCCAGCACTGTTTTAGGCATGATTTTAAGCTCTGTATGTGAACCTATATGTGGACATGTCCGCGAAAATGTCTCGGACTCTATTCGGAGCCAAGGGTATGCTGAAGGCATGACATTCAAAATTTTATTTTCACAAAGAAAAATGAAGTTACTGTAATAAATCTATAAATCTAAAGCAATAAAATCTATAGAGCTTGTGAAAAGTAGTGAAATGTAAGGTAACAGTTCATAAGATAAATTTACAGTGCATAATGGAAAATGTGCTCCGGAAAACAAACAAGTCTGATGAGATATAACAAACGAGCCGCTAGAAGCATTTTCTTGGTGAAAATTTGAAAGAAAAGAAAAGTAAATAAAATCAAATAAAACAAACGAAAGGAACGAAAAGAAATATAAAAGTAAAAGAACAGAATAAAACAAAATAGAGTAGAATAGTGTAGAATAATATAGAATGAAATGAAATAAAATAAAATAATATAAAATGAAATGACATCAAATGACATAATAGAATATTGAAGTTAAATACATAAACAAACACAAAAAAAAAGGAAAACGATAAGGCGCAGAGAGTAGAAAAAGAAAACAAGAATAACCCTTTACCACTTGCCTTCGTGGGATGGCGTAAGTGGCATTTACAGAGGAAGATTTGCACATCATATAAAAATGTAAAGACGCCTTCAATCACAAATATATTCCTTTGGATTTCATCAAAAGCTGTAAAGTCATTCACAAAAGCTAATCTCGTATTATGTACAAATATTACATAGAAATATATGCACTTTTTATACATACAACTTTTGTTTCACTAGAAATTTTCATTATTATTTACTTATATCAGGACACATTTACTTGGTAATTTAGATATTACTAATCAGGCCAAAGTAGAAAACACTAACAAAGTGTTATTTTATCAACATATACAGTTCCACAATAGCCTTAAGCAAAGAACAAAGCATACTATACATAACCTCTTGCAGAAAATATGATTTTATTTTCACACTTGAAGGTAGAATCCAGGACAGGACTAGCTGCTTTTCCGTAGTAGCATTTCTTCCGTTTTCTAAACATTAGATGATACAAAAACGGATATGAATAATAAAATTGAGTCGTACACTTGAGCCAGATAAATATTAGAGTACAGTAACAATATATCGGGTCAGATTCTGATGATTATAGAATTCCATAGTTACTTTCTTGTTCACTGCAATGCACAAAATAAAATAATATACAATATATACATTGCTCAGCCAATAATGTACCAACATTCAACAGGATAAAATGCACCTATGCCTCTTTATAGAAAATGTTTTACATGTATAACCTAAGAAAATGCAACATTGAACCTGTAAACTTGATTTATCTAAAAAGTATATGACTATTCAAAGTAAATGTGTTGCAGGACTGAAGGTGGTCACTCTATGGGGCTGTGGCTCTGCCTTGGGTGATGACCAGGTGGAAGACCCAGCTGAAGTGACATCGGATGAAATTTCCGCCATGATACACATTCGGTCCAGCACATCATATCAGTTCATACCAGGATGGTTTCTGCAATTCGTATGTTGAATTTATTTGAACATGGGAAAATATTTTGATATTGCTCTAAATACTTTTCATTTGCATCATACCATCTGAAGTCAAAGAAAACACAGCCTACGGGAAAAAATCCGTAGTGACGTCACCATCCATCGGTCGTCTTTTGTTTCCGTTTAGCTGGCGAATTTCCGTAGAATTCATCCAGGAAAGTTTCGAAATCGTTGTCCTGTCTTTCAACAAGCCTGAAGTACATATACTGTATTTTCCCCTGCAAGTTGATGTACAGAGTAGAGTATTTTGCCTTTGATGTAAAACCCCTGGATACGGACAGGTCACAGGGCCAACGACGAGAATGCCATAGATGTCCAGTCACGCCAAACTGTCTCCTCGGCGTCACTGCAAAGATAACAATTGTTCATAATTACCGTAGGGAACCTGAACTACCATTTGTATTAACCATACTACGAGTTACCTACTGACATGCAATTACATATCTCATACTCCTGATTATACCAATGTTAATTATCTCATTATTTTCCCAATATGTCCACTATCTATATGTATATATATCTATATCTGTATCTGCATTCATATATCTGTATCTGAACCTATCTGCCTGCTGGTCTGCCCAGCTGTCGATCTATCTATTTAACTATCTGTAATTGTATTTATACCTATCTGTCTATATACCTATATATCTACACACACACACGAAAATAAATAAATAAAAGGAAAACGCCAGTCACTCACGCAAGGAATTTACACCCAATCCCGCGTTGGGAAATGGAATTCAATGCCACAAAGTCTGCCTGCGCGACCGCCGGAGACACCAGCACCGACCTCCTAACCCGGACTCCACAGCGAGAGAGCTCTTCAAGGAGTCTATAGCAGGCGGTCAGCGATTTTCCAAGACCGGGGAAGAGGAGGTGGAAGTATCTGCGGGATAAAAACACTTCGATCAATAGTGAAGATAATCATTCTAATAGCAATAGTATCGGTGATAATGATGGTGATAAGGCTAATAAAAATCATAATGACTGTATTGATAATAATAATGATTATGTTGATACTGATAGGAATAGTAGATAATGATGATAAGCCTAATGATAATAGTAATGATAGTAATAATATATGTATGTATATATATAGATAGAAAGATAGACCGATGTAGATGAGTGTGTGTGTGTTCGAGTGACACCAAAACAAAGTCCATTCAACCCAACTTTAGGAAAAGAGATGATACCCTTTTCCAGGCTGCAGCTTGCGGGCGACCCCGCTCGCCCACTCCACGGTGTCCTCTCCCACGTGGTCGAAGATGAGGCCCAGGTGGTCGAAGTGCGGCAGCGGCTGCAGCGCCGCCCCGCTCACCCCCAGCGCCACGTGCAGCACTGAAAGGGCGCATTTGGGCTCCTTTAATGGCTGAAATCGGTCGTTCCTGGACGAAGAAACGTACACACACCTACACACACACACAAACAGCACAGACGCAAACACACATTGATGAAAATGATCATAAAAAGCTAGGACCGAACGCAGTCACCGGGACATTCAGTATTTAGGCAAAGATGTGACAGACAAACTGAGGAAGAGCCTATCCTTGACTCGCTGGACTGGCAAGGCGGCACGGGAGCAGGGCCCAAGGAAGGCGTTTGCAGAGCGGCCGCGAGAGAGGCGTCAGAGATAAGGGGCATCAGTCTGAATCTGATGATGAGTGCAGCAGACAGACTTCCTCGCGCTTGGCTCGAAGCTGAAGCTAAACTTGATCAGATACCAGAGAGGCTCCGACCTGAGCGTACTCACGGAGGCCCTTAAGCCGCGGCAGCGACGACAGCGACGGCCGCAGGGCGTCGTAGTGGGCGTCGTCGAGCAGGACCAGCTGGAGCTCCTGAAGGCTGCGGGGCAGGGCCGACGCGGCGGCCGCGCTGAGTTGGCCCTTGAACTTGAGGACTTCACCGCGCGGCCTGTGCGGGGGCAGAGAAGGGGCTGCAGAAGGGGCTGCGGCATGGACGGCGTCGAGTGATGAGGTGCTTGGTGTTTAGAATGTGGAATGGGCAGGTGTCGGAGGGAGAGGCAAAGGCAGCACATGCGGTTGCATCTGCATGTATAGGCCTATATATACACACTATAGATGTTCACTATATATATATATATATATATATATATATATATATATATATATATACATATATATATACACACACACACATAAACACATACATACATGCATACACACACAAAAAAACACACACACACACACACACACATATATATATATATATATATATATATATATATATATATATATATATATATATATATATATATATATATATATATATATGCAGACGTATACACAGAGGGTACAACTTACTGCTGGAAAATCTGCCGAAGATGCTCGTCAAGGACGCTGCCGCCGGCCTTGGGATGTCGGAAGTCATGCTGAAACTCCATCTTTGTGGCCCAAGTCTTCCCCTTCATGGCCGTCAGGAGCTCCGTCAGCCGCGGAACATCCCGCGGGTCGCAGCTGACGTGGACCTCGACGCTCGACGGCTGAGCATGCGGTAAGACGCTGGCGTATGCGGCAACATGGCAGTCCGTCACTCTCACGACGCCCCTCATATCCATCACCCGAGCAACATGTCTGCTCACTGCTGCTTCACACTGCACTTCGGATAATAAGCTCAGCCACTGGGATCTGCCCTCCACGCCAGCCCCCTTGAGCAGCGCCACCAGTTCGGCAGACCTTTCTTCCCCCATGGTTCTGCCCTCCAAGTAGAGGAGGCCCATGAGGTGCACTAGAATGTTCTGCCATTTGGCCAAGTCGAGCTCAGCTGCGTGCTCCCTCCGTGCTCTGTACTTCGCAGCTTCTTTGAAAGTCGCATCAAGCACGCTCCTGATGCTGTTTTCTGTTCTACTAGCGTTATGGTTCAATTTGTTTAAAATTTCATGATTTCTTTGTATAATGCATTGGCTAACCCTTGGTGGCACATTGCTGCTGGAGAGGACAGTCCTAAAGCCAGAGATGATTCTAGGGATGTCCAGGTCGTCAGCAATGAGACTCTCCATGACGTAAAGTGCTGAGAAAAAATCTTGTATTCCTTTGTGGGGAAAACTATACTTCTCTTCGGCTTCTTCTGTCAGTGACGTTGCTTGGATTAAGAACGTGCTGAGAATTTCTGCGGCAGGTAAATCTAGATAGTTGCAGGTATCCCTAAGTCTCTCTACAGAGGTCCTGGATAGCACGGTGTCGTCACAGCAATGGTTAATTAGGGCTTCCTCATAAAGTTTCTTAAGAAATTTATCCATCTTTTCTTTCATTTCAGGGAAGTCCAATTTCCAAGTCTTTTCATGATCGAACAGTCTCTGCCTTAATTTCCTCTGACACATCTCGTGTGTCTTTAAGAAAAGTTCCGTCGCTGTTGTCATACTGTTCACCGCTTCAGGGCCATGAAGCCACAGGACTGTCACAAAGACAAGATTAAAAGGGAATCGCCAGTGATCTTGCAGTCGACTCTCCTTCCTGTTCAGATAGCGAAGAAGGCCGTTGATGTCTCTTTCCTCAACTGTGATCCCAAGAGCCTGGCTGTAATTGTTTACAAATTCTTCCCTGTCATCTTCAGCTATCCCGAGAACATGCACATGGACGATGTTAAAGTTGTCTGGCACATATCTCTTGAAATCGAGTACTTTGTTTGGTCGTGTTGTACACAGGACAGTGACATCTCCGTGAGATTCTCCTAATTTCAGTATCTCTCTGTACACTTGTTCTGAGGATGAGTTAAGCTCATCCAAACCATCAATGATAAACAGAAGCCTGTTGTCCTGAATGCATTCAACCAGGTATTCTTTTCGGACTTGCTTGCTCGCTGTTGGTAAGAGAGACTGCAGGAGTTCGGAGAGGGAACGTATTTCTCTCGCTCTGCATTCGACCAAAAGGACAAACTCATAGTCTTGAAGCTTCTTCATAGAGCTAGCCCCTGAGGCCCAATCGCTGATCATCTTTCTCGTGAGGGTTGTCTTGCCGACGCCAGCAGGGCCTTCGACCAGCAAGGCGGTGCTGCTTGCTTGGCTCTGGTTTTGCCTCCTCTCCGCCAATGCAAGGAGATCTTCGAGATAAATTTGGGTATCGTCTTCTTTCATCAGTATTTTGGTAAATACCTTGTCTATTCGTACTTTTGTTTTTATGTATTTATCAAGTAGATTTGACACTGGCCCAATGCTTGACATATCCCTGTATCTCCTCTTTAATTCTAGTTTACCTTCGTTATTCACATACTGACGTAACCTATCAAAGTCTAAGCTGCTTCTTCCTGACAAATCCAGCGACTCGTCTCTGATGACGTTGATCTCGTCGCTAAGTGTTTGCAAAACGTCGTCAAGGAGATGTTGATCCTTGTTGTAGATTTCCGCTGCTTTTTTGAGTATTTTGTTGAGCAGATTCCTCAGTTCCTCCGTCTTGTTAAGAAAGTTGCTGTCATCAACTTCAAACTCTTCATGGAGGAAGGAATTTCTGAAATTCTTGACCGAAGTCAGGTTGTACTCCAGTGTGTCTCCTGAATCGACCCACCTTTGGTCGCCAGGAGGAGCGAGTCCGTGGCAGCCATACTGAATGCACAAGTACAGCAGCGTTATGTCAAAACCGTCCAAGTTGTGGTCGTCCATCTTCCTCCACTGACTGGGGCTGAGTTTCTTTCGCATAGGACCCTTGGGGAGTTTCCTCACGAGGAAGAGGTAATCGGCAAAAGACTGACCCGACTGCCTGTTGGCGGTGCCCCACTCCAGGACCTGCTGCAGGACGCTCCCGCCCTTCCTGGTGGTCATTTCATAAAGGCGGAAGGTCATCTGACGCTCCTTGTCGGAAGCAAACGGACGGAGCGCCATCGTTGCAGTCGTGGCTCAATCCTTTTGTCTCGTCTTTCGTTTCTGGATTTGGGAAAAAAAAAAATATTCATAAGTGATCCGTGAACTTTACAATATTGCATGACAATCCGTGAGAACAATACATTTCTGAAGTGAATGTTATACTCAATAAGTACCTGGAGGCTACACGTTCTCTTAGCCTCCTGGAAGTCAAAGTCATTGTGAAGAAGTATTTAACACGACTGTTGCCTGGAATTCGAAGCACTGCTTGGTGGTTTTATGTCAAATATTTTGCTAAAGTCTGTTTATATATATATATATATATATATATATATATATATATATATATATATATATATTTATATTTATATACACACAGACACACACACACACACACACACACACACACACACACACACACACACACACACACACACACACAGAAACACACACACACATATATATATATATACATATATATATATATATATATATATATACATATATACAAATATGAATACATATTTGAATAATTTATGAATAAACATATGTATATATATATATATATATATATATATGTATATATATATATATATATATATATATACAGACACACACACACACACATATATATATATAATTATATATATATATATATATATATATCTATATATATATATATATATATATATATATATATATATATATATATATGCATACATACATATACACGTATGTATACACACACACACACACACACACACACACACACACACACACACACACACACACACACACACACACACATATATATATATATATATATATATATATATATATATACATATATATGCATATATATACATATATATGTATATATATATATAAATATATATGTATATATACATATATATATATATATATATATATATATATACATATATATATATATATATATATATGTATATATGTATATATATATACATACATATATATATATATATATATATATATATATATATATATATACAATGTATATATATGTATGTATATATATCTATATCTATATCTATCTATCTATCTATCTATCTATCTATATATATATATATATATATATATATATATATATATATATATATATATATATACATATATATGCATATATATACATATATATTTATATGTATATATACATATATATGTATATATATATATGCATATATATATGTATATATATACACACACACATATTACTTTCTTCCAGACTTAGAAGTCATGTGGGAGACGAACGAAGTCTAGTTTTAGCCGAACGCATCGGATTTACGGCGGCATCCACAGCCTTGCTCTCTCTGCAAAGGCTGGCCATTGTGACGCGTTCCAGCTGACTACAACGGATTTAACGATAAGCACGTTCTCGCCACTTGTCCGGATAAGGCAGAACGTTCCACTCTTTACAGGCAATTCATTAGGCATATATATATATATATATATATATATATATATATATATATATATATATATATATATATATATATATAATCTACGATTGATTTTTATATAATATGTTTACAGTAAACTAGGGTCTATGATATTCATCTACCCTAAACATTGCAATACGGTCCCTCGATAAAAGAAAGAGAGAAAGAAAGAAAGAAAAAAAGAAGAAGAAAAAAGAAAATTATACCTGTCGTATTTGAAGGGTTTCGTGTTTTCCTTAAAATCTCCGGCCTAATGCTTGCACTAAAGTAGTAACGTATACTTTGGCTCAATATTGGTCGAAGGAAAAATGCAAAACGTCAAATGTCTAATTGAACGGTGGTACTTCTCTCCATATTTCGTTTTCTCGTCACTTATTGTGTCCCTAGATTTATTACACATATCTTTTCGTTATTTAACATGTGTAGTGATAAACCTTCTGATTTATATTCCGCTATTTTCCTGTTCATATTTTTTTTTCAACGTGAGACGCTCCGCAAATTATCAGCTGATCTCACTTTCTCGTTCGCTCATTACATATCCCTTAAAGGCGAGATTTAACCAGATAATGCTTTCATAAACACCTCAAACGATTACTTTCACAAGCCTTTCCGAAGCCTTTCTCACGCTGCGCTCAGTCAATCCACAAATTAATTATTGCTCTCTACGGTATCCTGGCAAAACGAATTCTTCAATTTCATGTCGCATTCTTTCCTCGGCTTTCTAAAAAGGTTTATATTGACTTTCGTTGCAAGGTTCATGTCGGCCATGATGATTAATGCCCTTGCCGACTGACCCACGGGGGGGGGGAGGGGTACGCGGCCCAGCTGAGTGACGGCGAGGAATATTTACTTTATTTTTTGGCTCTCTACTCCTTCTTTTTCTTTCCTGAGAAATTCATATAGATAGGGTATCTTTACGTCTGCCTGTCACTAAGGGAGTGATATCTTATCTAAAGCAACTGCCCGGGAGATAGAAGGAAAGAAAGAAAAAGGCGGGAAATGGGATGATATTCGATCGACACGAGAGCATTTTTTTTTTTTTTTTTTTTTTTTTAAAGAAACTTATGGAATACACAGACTGCCGCCCTGTCTTGTCACAGGCCCAAGAGCCCCGCCCACCTCCGGCTAACGCCTTTCCCTTGCCTTGCTGCTTGACCCTGACCTTACAATGACCTTAAGCTAAGATCATGTACCCGAGTCTGAAGCGAAGCTACAGTAGCTCTATTTTTTTTTTGTCATTATGTCATTATCCCGAGGTTTTCATTTCCTCTTTTAGATGCTCTACTTAAGGGGTTCCCAACCCTTTATCTGGCGACCTCAACCATGCACCTCCAGACATGACCTCGATCCCAGTCTGTTCTACAATGTATAGGCTTCTAATTATATTATTATATCATTTATATTATTCAATAAACATAAATAATTCGATAAACCAAAATCAACAATTACGATTATATTTTCTTCGGTTCGAGTTTCATAAGAATTCAGTGGATTTTTCTTCGACTGCATTTTAGATCATTGTGTAATAATCAAGCAAAATTTAGCTATCAATTCTCAATCAATATGGGACTACAAGCCTACTCAAATCATCTCAAGATTGAGAACTGACCACGTCTGATATTTTAAGGGCTTGGCGACCCCAGGGTTGGGAGAGGCGGGCCTAGGGTATGATGTGCACAAGGAAATCGCGATGTTTACATAATCTACATCAAAGAAAAATGTCAAACATCCAAGCAAATCTTCGACTACTGACACATTCTTCGTCATAATGTTCCGTCCAAAGCGCCTTTCACGATGTTTAAACTATAGAATGCGAGTGAATGGAACCTAAAGTGTAACTGAGACAAAACGGAAGAGATGAGTCGGGGAAACGACAGTGATAACGCTAATATAATACGTACACACCGATAACCCTGACATCCAACATAAGGAAAACGCACAGTACCTGCCACGTTCGTCAGGGTGGAT
>NC_091576.1:2554694-2559694 GCF_042767895.1 Penaeus vannamei
AAAGGCAGCTGTATACATACTTTTTCTTTCATGCTGTGTCCTGGCCTGCTTGCTTACAGTTATGAGGCAGCGTCATTACTGCAGTTTGGAAAACTTTTCCATAAAAGCGGATTCGAAAGGCCTGCCCACACGAGCGGGCTTGGTCGGCGTCCATAGAGGAAGACACTCCTAAAAGCAACACCAAGACCTTGGGAAACCACTTATTCACCGGACAGTCTGCCCGCCCCTGATACCCTCTCCACCCGCCCATGCTCGCCCGTGCGGACAGGCCACAGGGGCTTTCTCCGGACGACGACTTCAAGACTATCATGCGTTGAAGTCCGTTGATGCTTTCCGGTCCGCTCGCGCCCGACCAGCGCCTGGTTCCTGCCGCCCGGAACTCTATACGTCCTTGGCTTCTCTTGCGACGTGAATTCCAGAGCAACAACTAGCGAGTTAGACGACCACGTTCATTGAGAGGTCGGTTCGGAGGGAGAGCTTTGAGCTGCACGGTCACTATCCCTCTCGTGGCGAACAGAGAGCAAAACAAAGTGAAGAAGGAAGAAGAGATGATGCCCTGGTAGAGGATTTGGAGGAGAAAGAGGCAACGGTCCTCGAGATATTGTGAAGAAGATCGGTTGTTCTCGCTCTCTGTCCCTGTTTCTCTCTCTCCCCGCCCTTCTCCTTATTTACCTCTTTCTCTTTCTGCTATATCGCCTTTTTCCTCTCCCTCCTCTCATTCTCCCTCATACTTCTATTCTCTCTCTCCTTGTCCCTCTTTCTCCCCCTCTCCCTCTCCTTCTACCTCCCCATATCCCTTTCCCTCTCCCTCTCTTCCATTCTCCCCCTTCCCCTCTTCCTCTCCCTCTCATCCCCTTCCTTTCTTGCAGCTGCGACCTCTGGCATTTTCTCCGACCCTTCCAAAGGGCTTCGCATCCATGCCAAAGCCTCAAACCAGTCTCCAGGTCGACCGTAAGTCCATCGAGAAGGCACTCAAGAGGCAGCTCGTTCTCTTCGCCAGCCTTTTCTTAATCCACTTTCTCTGACTCAATGCAGAGTTTTCCCTTATAAGCCCATGGCTACTGATAATTGAATTATTATTTATTATACATTGGTCAGGTCACAGAATGGGAAAGCTCCTCTTCCATTTCTCCTGCCATGGAAGCCACGCGGACGCCCCGAGACCTAGACCCAAATCCGTCTTCCGCAGCGTCTCTGGGGCCTTGGCACAGGTGGCTGGAAGCAAGGTCTAGATAGATAGATAGATAGATAGATAGATAGATAGATAGATAGATATAGACCTTGGTTGGAAGGACAGCAACACAACGACATTGTCTCGGCGCTTCACCCGACGCCAGCATCTGCCTCTCTGCCTCGTCTCGCAGCGCTTCCCGCAGGTCAACTGGAGTCGCTGGAGGAGGAGCTCGACGCCGGGGGTTTGGGAGCAGCTGCTGATCCCTTGCCTCTGGGTTTCAGGCAGTTTGGCTGGGGCTTTTCTTTGATGGATATATGTGTGATAAGAGAGAGTGAAAGAGAGAAAGAGAGAGGAGATAGGGAGAGAGAGAGAGAGGGAGATATATATATATATATATATATATATATATATATATATATATATATATATATAGAGAGAGAGAGAGAGAGAGAGAGAGAGAGAGGAGGAGGAGGTAGGTAAGGAGAGAAGGAGAGGGAGAGGGGGGAGTGAGGGAGGTAGAAATAAAGAATGAGAGAGAGAGAGAGGGTGAAAGAGAGGGAGAAAGAAAGAAAGAAAGGGAGGGGGAGAGGAAGAGAGAGGTAATGAGAGAGAAAGGGATCAGGGAAACAAAGAATCCCTGGTGAGTGAACACAGGCACCACAGAACGGCTTTCCTACTTTCCGAAATTAAGAAAGAATGTGATTTTTTTTTATATCGTCGCAGATTATCTTGGGGGTTGGCTTTCTTAAGGAACAAAGGAAAGCGACAAAATTTGCTCAACTTTATTCTCAGGAGTCTCAGTGACACATATATATGTATGTATATATATATAGATATATAGATATGTATCTATATGCACACATATATATATATATATATATATATATATATATATATATATATATATATATATATACAGGTGTGGACGGAGGAAAAAGACTCTAGGACAGAAGTCCCTTGCTTGATGCTGCTGGCCCAAGGCGAGACCAATCTCATTTTCTGCGAAAACTCCTTCTCGGGATCTCTCTCCGAGCGAGGGAATTCCCCGCTCCCTCTGCGTCCTGTCGCCGATCGATTTCGGATTTCGGGGAAGGCCGGGAAGCCCTGATGACGTCAGAATAGGCTCTGGGCTCCCCACTTAACCTCAAGCAACTCTCTTTCACTCTTTCGCATTCATTCATTCGTGCATCCATTCACATTCCTTCAATTTGTCTTTTTTCCTCATCAGTGCATTCTAAATCGCCCTCTTTCTTTGTCTTTCTCATTCATTCAATCTCTCTCTGTCTCCTTTTCATTCATTCACATTCTTTCTGTTTATCTTTCTCACTTGCTAGTTCATTCTCTATCTCCCTCTTCCTTGTTTTTCTCTTTTCTCGTCCATTCTCTCACCTTCACCTTCTTTCTTTTTCGCTAGGACCCGTTCACTCACGCTCTCTCACTCTCCCCCTTTCTTTCATCATCCATTCTCTCTCTCTCCCTTTCTGACTGTTTGGCGAAGAGCCACCGCCGCCACGTCCGTCCAGTCCGCCGCTGGCTCCCCTGTGTTTATGGCTCAGACTCGGGATTCCACTCGACGTCGGTCTGCCGCGCCTCAGCCCACTCCGCTGCTCCTCCGCCGTCGTCTTTGCGAAAGGGAGAGAGAGGAACCGTCTGGACGCATCGAAGGTTCCGTGACAGACGTCGGTCGATCGCCTCGTGTGACGTCGTCAAGGCTTTTCCCGTTTTTCCAAGTCAACTTAACAGACGATTCTTAAATGAGCTTATGAAATCACATCAGAGACGAGGACTTGGCAGGAGAGAGAGGGGGAGAGGGTCGAGGGGAGGGTCGTTCAAGTGCACTTGGGATACCAGAAGAGCCACGGGTCGTCTACGTAGGAGGGCACCATCATGGGAAGCAGGGCGTTGGGCTGAGTGCTCCAGTCCTTCATGTAGCAAGTGTCTGTAAGAAGAGCATTTGAGACACATAATTTCGGAATCAAGAGGGGATATATGCACAATCGCAAAGGGTTTTAACCAGCACAAAATACATCAGCTGTTGCAACTCCTATAAACAGCCTGGAGGCACCCACCGGTCCCGAATTCGATGTTCACGCACAGCAAGCCGCGGCATCCAACGCTCAGGCAGTTCTGAAAACCCACTTCGAAAGGCTTTTGAACGGCAGTCCAGTCAGACATGTTTCGAAATCTGTAGTAGTTCTCGCCAAAAGTCATTACATGCTTGCAGTCTGTGGATACATGTAGTTAATCAGTGCACTGCGCTGAGTATTGATGCAAAAAGAACATCACACACACACACACACACACACACACACACACACACACACACACACACACACACATATATATATATATATATATATATATATATATATATATATATATATATATATATACACTGTATAATTATACACGTGTATATAGACATCCCAAAGCGGAACCACGTTCGTGAAATGCTAATTTTCTTGGTCATAAATGAGTATTGTCTTTTCCAGAATGTAATAGATCATACTAGGGGAGGAGGGCTAGATAGACCGTCTATGCTTGACCTAATATTCACAAAACACTTCTTGCCAAACACTTATTGTCAAAATTCAAACCTGAAGCAAGAAATGTCCAAAAATGGTTTATTGACAAATACAAGAAAATGGGGGAAAACAAGCAGCTCCTTTGGAAAAGATTCAAAAGACAGATCTCAGGCAGCATATTAAAGATATAAAGTAGAAAGAAATGAGTCTACCCGAACCATGAGGAGGCGAAATTAAACTTTCAAAAAGGATACAATCAATAAATGTACAAGTCAGTCAAAGGTCTTCTTTAACTGCATAAATAGTAGAGCTAAAAGTAGGGATCAAATTAGCGCCACCAAAGACAATAACATTGTTTATACTTAGAAGGAAGAAATGTGTAAATTCCTGAAAGAGAAATTTCAATCAGTGTTTGTTCAGGACCCATACTTTGATATGGCAAATACCCGTGCAATCGTAAAGATCATCGAAAATATCACCCTCAAAACGATCCACTAAAAGGGTTAAACCAGATCAAATCAGAAGGACAGATGAGATTTCTAACTGGATGTGGCGAACTATGTATTCCTTTATTGTTTATATTCCAAAATTCAGTGACAGTGTAAACTACCAAAAAAATTGGAACCGCCAGTGTTACACCCTTATATAAGAGCAACGACAAACAAAACCCTCTAAATCATAGACCAGTTTCATTAACTAGTGTAGTATGCAAGCTGTTAGAAAGGATAAATAGGAAACAACGGGCTAAAATAGTAAAAAAAACACGAAATGATATCAAATAAACAATTTGGTTTTAGGGAAGGAAGGTCATGTATAGCAAATATCCTCTGTGTTTATGATAGAGTAACTGAAATACATATATATAACTGGATGGATTGTTTGTACTTGGACTTTGAAAAGACTTTTGGTAAGGTGTCTCATGGAAGACTACTATGGAAATTAGAGTACCTAAGTGAAGTGAAAGGTAAACTCATCGAATGGATGAAAAGCTTTTTTCATGAAAGGCAGATCGCAGAAATTAGAGGGAAGCATTCTACACGGCGACGAGTAAGCAGCGGAATGCCTCAAGGATCGGTCTTAGCACCGATTATGTTTATTATTTTCGTTAATGATTTCGCATCAAACATAAGCTCAGCCAGTTATCTAAATATGTTTGCAGATGACGCGAAAATACAAAGAACGATTATAGATGACGACTCCAAAGGGACTTTGAGAACATATTTAGCTGGAGTTGTCTTTTAGAAAATGGAGGTCAACTCTAATAAATGCCACATAGTTAGGTCAGGTTCGAAAAAAAGTAG
>NC_091576.1:2578343-2583343 GCF_042767895.1 Penaeus vannamei
GAGCTACGAGCAGCCCACCTACCAGAAGTTCAGGTACGACCTCGACTTCTACATGTGCTCGCGCCACGCCTGGCTGCTCGCCGAACGGACCGCCGGACGGACAAGTAAGTAGTCCTCTTGTATGGTTCCTCGCTTGTGTGCTCTTTGGGTATTTGAAATTTCACAAAAAAGTGTTCCGTGAAGTTTCTAAATATTTCAGCCATTTTGAGGGTAATAAAGGGATGTAAATACAATAGCATGCGGATCTAGACACGTGTGGCCGCCTGGCTGCTCGCCGAAGGAACCGCTGGACGAACGGGTGCGTGGACCTGCGGGAACGTTTCTCTCTCTCTGTCTCTCCTCTCTTCTCTTCTCACTTTCTCTCTCTCTTTTTTCTCTCTATCCCTCTTTCTCTCTCTCTAAAAAACTTTCTCTCCCTCTCCCTCTCTCTCTCTCTCTTTCCACACACATATATGTATGTATGTTTATCTCATGTTTATCTAATGTTTGCCCCGTCGTCAGTTTTAGGTGTGCATCACTCCTGTCATGATAATGTGCAATAAAGAAAGAACGAACGAAAGAAAAAACAACGGCAGTGTGCCAATTAGAGAAACATGCGAGAGAAACACGATAGAGGAAAATGCACTTCGAAGTAAATGCACGGGACAGAATAGTCTTGTTTGTGGTTCTCCTTAACTGGTGAAGGATTTTTTTTTTAATACTATATGAACAAGTGTTCATCATACGGTTGAGATTGCCTAAGCTGAGTTAAGCCGTTGGGCAGTAGCCAGAATATGTACTGAAAGTCATAGAACTGGGAATATGAGACTAGTTTCTTAGCTCACATTTTCTTAGCGCCTCCATTACTGAAATCTTTACCTCTGCTGGATAGAACCGTATGATAGAAGGAAAAAAAGATTGATGAAAATCGTCACTGAGCAAAGGTGTTTAATGATCTAATATGGCTTGAACATTGCCATTTTCACAGGTAATTGCACCTGTAATTCCCACAGGTTGGAACTACAGGTGTAGCCTATTGACAAGAATGCTCAAAGTAATTAAGAGCTACAAGCTGCTAGTGAAATGTCAGGCAGTATTTCGGAACCGTATGTTGAACCTGAAATACCTAGGAAGTCATATACAATTATTTATCCAAATATGATTGTGATCCGCGCGACCACTCATCTGATAATGATCTATCAAGGTAATGCATTGATATGAATATATTTGGATCAGCAAGAGAACATTGGCCCTGTTGAATATATAGGGATTCTTATAGTTTAATTCTAAAAATATGTCTTTTTTCTTTTGATATCTTTGACTAGTGTCGCCGAACAAAGCATTTTGTCGACTAAATAGCTATGGTTTCAAACTTAGCGAGAATATGCGGTGCTCATCCAGTGTGTGAGGAGCAAACCAGCGCAACACAGTCAAACAAGTGATACGCCACTTGAACATCTAGAACAGACTCTTCGCCAACTTCAGGCTTGGGAAAAGTCAAGAGCTCTATTCCGAGGAGCGTTTCACTTCCCAAGAGAGCGAAGGAGATGTCCAGGATTTGCGAAATCCCATTTTTATTTTAGCGGGATTTCTAGATTTCCAGACAGATTTGTCAGGGGTTTGGGATTTCCTAGGGATTTCCAAAGTTTTAAAAGGCGTTTAAAATGCAGTAGCTCATCGCCAATGTTTAAAAAACTATTATAGTTACCTTACGTACAGGTTCCACATGAAATGCACTACTTAATCATAAAACATGACGCTGCTTAAAGTTGCTGTAACACTTCAGACAAGAACTATCTCGATTTTTCGTTTTCGTCATATGATGGATCAACTGTTTGAGTATTGTTTAAACATTAGGGGATTTTAGTAAACTCACTTGTCATTGCAGCTACATTCATAACATCCTGTGCTGCTATTTTATTGATCAACACCGCATCTATCTATCTATTTATCCATTTATCTAATCTATCTATCTATATCTATATAATCAGCTCAGTGCACTGAATAAGAATTTGCATCCACAGACTGCAAGCATATAATGGATTTTGGAAAAGACTACTACACCATTCTAAACATGCCTGGCTGGACTGCCGTTCAAAAGCCTTTCGAAGTGGGTTTTCAGAACTGCCTGAGCGTTGGATGCCGCGGCTTGCTGTGCGTGGACATAGAATTCGGGAGAGGTGGGTGCCTCCAGGGTGTTTAAGGGAGTTGCAACAGCTGATGTATTTTGTGCTGGTTAAAACCCTTTGCGATTGTGTTTATTTCTCCTCTTGATTCCGAAATCAAGTGTCTGTCTCAAATGCTCTTCCCACAGACACTTGCTACATGAAGGACTGGAGTACTCAGCCCAACGTCCTGCTTCCCACGACATTTTCCGTCCGTCAGGGCGACCCGTGGCTCTTCTGGTATCCCAAGTGCACTTGAACGACCCTCCCCTCGACCCTCTCCCCCTCCCTCTCCTGCCATGTCCTCTCGTCTCTGATGTGATTTCATAAGCTCATTTACGAATCGCCTATTAAGTTGACTTGGAAAAACGGGAAAAGCCTTGACGACGTCACACGAGGCGATCGACCGACGTCTGTCACGGAGCCCTTCGATGCGTCCAGACGGTTCCTCTCTCTCCCTTTCGCAAAGACGACGTCGGAGAAGCGGCGGAGTGGGCTGAGGCGCGGCAGACCGACGTCGCGTGGAATCCCATGAGTCTGAGCCAAGAACACAGGGGAGCCAGCGGCGGACTGGACGACATAGCGGCGGTGGCTCTTCGCCAGACAGTCAGAAAGGGAGAGAGAGAGAACGGATGGGTGAAAGAAAGAGGGTAGTGAGAGAGCGTGAGTGAACGGGTCCGAGCGAAAAAGAAAGAAGGTGAAGGTGAGAGAACGAACGAGAAAAAAAAGAAAAACAAGGAAGAGGGAGATAGGGAATGAACTAGCAAGTGAGAAAGACAAACCGAAAGAATGTGAATGAATGAAAATGAGACAGAGAGAGATTGAATGAATGAGAAAGACAAAGAAAGAGAGCGATTTAGAATGCACTGATGAGGAAAAAAGACAAATTTAAGGAGTGTGAATGAATGTACAGATGAATGAATGCGAAAGAGTGAAAGAGAGTTGCTTGAGGTTCAGTGGGGAGCCCAGAGCCTATTCTGACGTCATCAGGGCTTCCCGGCCTTCCCCGAAATCCGAAATCGATCGGCGACAGACGCAGAGGGAGCGGGGAATTCCCTCGCTCGGAGAGAGATCCCGAGGAGGAGTTTCCGCAGAAAATGAGATTGGTCTCGCCTTTGGCCAGCAGCATCAGGCAAGGGACTTCTGCCCGAGAGTCTCTTTCATTCACCCACAAATCCCCGCCCACACCCTTCCGCCCACTCATCCCCGCCCACACCCGTCCGCCCACTTATCCCCGCCCACATCCGTCCGCCCACTCATCCCCGCCCACACCAGTCCGCCCACTCATCCCCGCCCACTCATCCCCACCCACACCCCTCCTCCGTGTGGGGCTCAAGGTCGGAGGAAAAGCCCACCAGAGTTGGGACGACTTTGCTGGAGCCAATTCCCGGATGTGGAGGACGAAACACGAGCAGCCTGTATACGTATGAATAGCTTTGCACACACACACACACACACACACACACACACACACATATATACATATATAATATATAATATATATATATATATATATATATATATATATATATATATATGTGTATACACATATATATATATATATATATATATATATATATATATATATATATATATATATATATATATATATATATATATATATATATGTGTATATATGTGTGTGTATTAATTTATTTATAAACACACACACTCACACACATAAATATGTATGTATATCATACATATCTATATAAGATATGCCACCGAATTGCCTAGTGCACTTACTGTCCGTTTTGTATCATAAACTTACACACACACACACACACACACACACACACATGCACATATATATGTGTGTGTGTGTGTGTGCGGTCATATGCATATATATATCTGTATATATATATATATATATATATATATATATATATATATATATATATATAAATATATATATACACACACACACACATATGTGTGTGTGTGTATGTGTGTATGTATATATATATATATATATATATATATATATATATATATATATATATATATATTTGTATATATATATATGTTTGCATATCTATGTGTATATATGCATATGTATATATATATATATATATATATATATATATATATATATATATATATATATATATATATATATATGTATATATATAATATAACACACACACACACACATATGTACACATACACACACATACATGTACATACACACAGCTAAAAATACGCACACACACATATATAAATACACACACACACACACACATATATGTACGCACACAAGCACAAACACAAACAAATATACATACATACATATATAAATACACCCACAAACACACACATATGAATACACACAGACACACATATATATGTACGTACACAAACACAAACACACACACATACACATATATTTCACTGTGACTCCTAAGAATAAAATTTAGCAAATTTTGTCGCCTTCCTTTTTCCTTAAAGCAAATCAGCCTCTAAAATAATCTGAGACGAAAAAAAACAAAACTTTCCTATTTCCGAAAAGTAGAAAAGCTGTTCTGTGGCGCTTGGAGTGTGCACTGGCACCTGTGTTCACTCAATCAGGGATTCTTTGTTTCCCTGATCCCTCTCTCTCTCTCTCTCTCTTCTGCTTTCTCTCTCATTCATTCTCTTCCTCTCCCCCTCCCTTTCTTTCTCCCTCCTTTTCACCCTCTCTCTCTCTCCGCCCCCCCTCTCTCCCATTCTTTATTTCTACCTCCCTCACTCCACCCCTCTCCCTCTCCTTCTCTCCTTACCTACCTCCTCTCTCTCTCTCTTCTGCTTTCTTTCTCTTCCTCCCCCTTTTCTTTCACTCTCTCTCTCTCTCCGCCCCCCCCCCTCTCTCTCATTCTT
>NC_091576.1:2588343-2598343 GCF_042767895.1 Penaeus vannamei
CGAGTGCGAGCCTGCTGGGGACGGGGCTCAGCTGCAGCGAGGGAACCAGAGGACCCACTCGTCGCCGGGAACCACGGTGACGCTGATCAGCTGTTGACCGGGTGCGCTGCTCCAAGCCTTCATCCAGCACTGGTCTGCAGGATGAACGAGTCCGTGTGAGACAAATGGTATCCGGATAAAGATATTTTTTTCCGCCTATGCGATTGGGAAATGGTATCCGAATAAAGTTATTTTTTCCCGCCTATGCGATTTGGGAAATGGTATCCGAATAAAGTTATTTTTTCCCGCCTATGCGATTTGGGAAATGGTATCCGAATAACGTTATTTTTTCCGCCTATGCGATTTGGGAAATGGTATCCGAATAAAGTTATTTTTTTCCCGCCTATGCGATTTGGGAAATGGTATCCGAATAAAGTTGTTTTTTTCCCGCCTACGCGATTTGGGAAATGGTATCCGGATAAAGTTATTTTTTTCCCGCCTACGCGATTTGGGAAATGGTATCCGGATAAAGTTATTTTTTTCCCGCCTACGCGATTTGGGAAATGGTATCCGGATAAAGTTATTTCTTCCCGCCTATGCGATTTGGGAAATGGTATCCGAATAAAGTTATTTTTTTCCCGCCTATGCGATTGGGAAATGGTATCCGAATAAAGTTATTTTTTCCCGCCTATGCGATTTGGGAAATGGTATCCGGATAAAGTTATTTTTTTCCCGCCTATGCGATTGGGAAATGGTATCCGAATAAAGTTATTTTTTCCCGCCTATGCGATTGGGAAATGGTATCCGAATAAAGTTATTTTTTCCCGCCTATGCGATTGGGAAATGGTATCCGGATAAAGTTATTTTTTCCCGCCTATGCGATTTGGGAAATGGTATCCGAATAAAGTTATTTCTTCCCGCCTATGCGATTTGGGAAATGGTATCCGAATAAGGTTATTTTTTCCCGCCTATGCGATTCGGAAATGGTATCCGAATAAAGTTATTTTTTCCCGCCTATGCGATTTGGGAAATGGTATCCGAATAAAGTTATTTCTTCCCGCCTATGCGATTGGGAAATGGTATCCGGATAAAGTTATTTTTTCCCGCCTATGCGATTTGGGAAATGGTATCCGAATAATTTTTTTCCCGCCTTTGCGATTTGGGAAATGGTATCCGAATAAAGTTATTTTTTCCGCCTATGCGATTTGGGAAATGGTATCCGAATAAGGTTATTTTTTCCCGCCTATGCGATTGGGAAATGGTATCCGAATAAAGATATTTTTTTCCCGCCTATACGATTTGGGAAATGGTATCCGAATAAAGTTATTTTTTCCCGCCTATGCGATTTGGGAAATGGTATCCGAATAAAGTTATTTTTTCCCGCCTATGCGATTGGGAAATGGTATCCGGATAAAGTTATTTTTTTCCGCCTATGGGATTTGGGAAATGGTATCCGAATAAGGTTATTTTTCCCGCCTATGCGATTTGGGAAATGGTATCCGGATAAAGTTATTTTTTCCCGCCTATGCGATTTGGGAAATGGTATCCGGATAAAGTTATTTTTTCCCGCCTATGCGATTTGGGAAACGGTATCCGGATAAAGTTATTTTTTCCGCCTATGCGATTTGGGAAATGGTATCCGGATAAAGTTATTTTTTCCCGCCTATGCGATTGGGAAATGGTATCCGAATAAAGTTATTTTTTCCCGCCTATGCGATTTGGGAAATGATATCCGAATAAAGTTATTTTTTCCCGCCTATGCGATTTGGGAAATGGTATCCGAATAAAGTTATTTTTTTCCGCCTATGCGATTTGGGAAATGGTACCCGAATAAAGTTATTTTTTCCCGCCTATGCGATTTGGGAAATGGTATCCGGATAAAGTTATTTCTTCCCGCCTATGCGATTGGGAAATGGTATCCGGATAAAGTTATTTTTTCCGCCTATGCGATTGGGAAATGGTATCCGAATAAAGTTATTTTTTCCCGCCTATGCGATTTGGGAAATGGTATCCGGATAAAGTTATTTTTTTCCCGCTTATTCGATTTGGGAAATGGTATCCGGATAAAGTTATTTCTTCCCGCCTATGCGATTGGGAAATGGTATCCGGATAAAGTTATTTTTTTCCCGCCTATGCGATTTGGGAAATGGTATCCGAATAGTTATTTTTTTCCCGCCTATACGATTGGGAAATGGTATCCGGATAAAGATATTTTTCCCGCCTATGCAATTTGGGAAATGGTATCCGAATAAAGTTATTTTTTCCCGCCTATGCGATTTGGGAAATGGTATCCGAATAAAGTTATTTTTTTCCCGCTTATTCGATTTGGGAAATGGTATCCGGATAAAGTTATTTTTTTCCCGCCTTTGCGATTGGGAAATGGTATCCGAATAAAGTTATTTTTTCCCGCCTATGCGATTGGGAAATGGTATCCGGATAAAGTTATTTTTTCCGCCTATGCGATTGGGAAATGGTATCCGAATAAAGTTATTTTTTCCGCCTATGCGATTGGGAAATGGTATCCGAATAAAGTTATTTTTTCCGCCTATGCGATTTGGGAAATGGTATCCGAATAAAGTTATTTTTTTCCGCCTATGCGATTGGGAAATGGTATCCGGATAAAGTTATTTTTTCCGCCTATGCGATTGGGAAATGGTATCCGGATAAAGTTATTTTTTTCCCGCCTTTGCGATTGGGAAATGGTATCCGAATAAAGTTATTTTTTCCCGCCTATGCGATTGGGAAATGGTATCCGAACAAAGTTATTTTTTCCGCCTATGCGATTTGGGAAATGGTATGGTATCCGAATAAAGTTATTTTTCCCGCCTATACGATTTGGGAAATGGTATCCGAACAAAGTTATTTTTTCCCGCCTATGCGATTGGGAAATGGTATCCGGATAGTTATTTTTTCCCGCCTATGCGATTTGGGAAATGGTATCCGAATAAAGTTATTTTTTCCGTCTATACGATTGGGAAATGGTATCCGGATAAAGTTATTTTTTTCCGTCTATGCGATTTGGGAAATGGTATCCGAATAAAGAAGTTTTTTTCCGCCTATGCGATTGGGAAATGGTATCCGAATAAGGTTATTTTTTTCCCGCCTATGCGATTTGGGAAATGGTATCCGAATAAGGTTATTTTTTTCCGCCTATGCGATTTGGGAAATGGTATCCGGATAAAGATATTTTTTCCCGCCTATACGATTTGGGAAATGGTATCCGGATAAAGTTATTTTTCCCGCCTATGCGATTGGGAAATGGTATCCGAATAAAGTTATTTTTTCCCGCCTATGCGATTTGGGAAATGGTATCCGGATAAAGTTATTTTCTTCCCGCCTATGCGATTGGGAAATGGTATCCGGATAAAGTTATTTTTTCCCGCCTATGCGATTTGGGAAATGGTACCCGAACAAAGTTATTTTTTCCCACCTATGCGATTGGGAAATGGTATCCGAATAAAGTTATTTTTTCTGCCTGTGCGATTGGGAAATGGTATCCGAATAAAGTTATTTTTTCTGCCTGTGCGATTGGGAAATGGTATCCGAATAAAGATATTTTTTCCCGCCTATACGATTGGGAAATGGTATCCGAATAAAGTTATTTTTCCCGCCTATGCGATTGGGAAATGGTATCCGGATAAAGTTATTTTTTCCGTCTATGCGATTTGGGAAATGGTATCCGAATAAAGATTTTTTCCCGCCTATGCGATTTGGGAAATGGTATCCGAATAAAGTTATTTTTTCCCGCCTATGCGATTTGGGAAATGGTATCCGGATAAAGTTATTTTTTCCCGCCTATGCGATTTGGGAAATGGTATCCGAATAAAGTTATTTTTTCCCGCCTATGCGATTTGGGAAATGGTATCCGGATAAAGTTATTTTTTCCCGCCTATGCGATTTGGGAAATGGTATCCGAACAAAGTTATTTTTTCCGCCTATGCGATTTGGGAAATGATATCCGAATAAAGTTATTTTTTCCCGCCTATGCGATTTGGGAAATGGTATCCGAATAAAGTTATTTTTTCCCGCCTATGCGATTGGGAAATGGTATCCGGATAAAGTTATTTTTTTCCGTCTATGCGATTGGGAAATGGTATCCGAATAAAGTTATTTTTTCCCGCCTATGCGATTCGGGAAATGGTATCCGAATAAAGATATTTTTTCCCGCCTATGCGATTGGGAAATGGTATCCGGATAAAGTTATTTTTTCCGCCTATGCGATTGGGAAATGGTATCCGGATAAAGTTATTTTTTCCGCCTGTGCGATTTGGGAAATGGTATCCGAATAGTTATTTTTTCCGCCTATGCGATTGGGAAATGGTATCCGAATAAAGTTATTTCTTCCCGCCTATGCGATTTGGGAAACGGTATCCGAATAAAGTTATTTTTTCCCGTCTATGCGATTGGGAAATGGTATCCGAATAAAGTTATTTTTTCCGCCTATGCGATTGGGAAATGGTATCCGAATAAAGATATTTCTTCCCGCCTATGCGATTGGGAAATGGTATCCGAACAAAGTTATTTTTTCCGCCTATGCGATTTGGGAAATGGTATCCGAATAAAGTTATTTTTTCCCGCCTATGCGATTGGGAAATGGTATCCGGATAAAGTTATTTTTTCCCGCCTACGCGATTTGGGAAATGGTATCCGAATAAAGAAGTTTTTTTTCCGCCTATGCGATTTGGGAAATGGTATCCGAATAAAGTTATTTTTTTCCGCCTATGCGATTTGGGAAATGGTATCCGAATAAAGTTATTTTTTCCCGCCTATGCGATTTGGGAAATGGTATCCGGATAAAGTTATTTTTTCCCGCCTACGCGATTTGGGAAATGGTATCCGAATAAAGAAGTTTTTTTCCCGCCTATGCGATTTGGGAAATGGTATCCGAATAAAGTTATTTTTTTCCGCCTATGCGATTTGGGAAATGGTATCCGAATAAAGTTATTTTTTCCCGCCTATGCGATTTGGGAAATGGTATCCGAATAAGGTTATTTTTTTCCGCCTATGCGATTGGGAAATGGTATCCGGATAAAGTTATTTTTTCCCGCCTATGCGATTGGGAAATGGTATCCGAACAAAGTTATTTTTTCCCGCCTATGCGATTGGGAAATGGTATCCGAACAAAGTTATTTTTTCCCGCCTATGCGATTGGGAAATGGTATCCGAATAAAGATATTTTTTCCGCCTATGCGATTGGGAAATGGTATCCGGATAAAGTTATTTTTTCCCGCCTATGCGATTGGGAAATGGTATCCGGATAAAGTTATTTTTTCCCGCCTATGCGATTTGGGAAATGGTATCCGAATAAGGTTATTTTTTCCCGCCTATGCGATTGGGAAATGGTATCCGGATAAAGTTATTTTTTCCCGCCTATGCGATTTGGGAAATGGTATCCGAATAAAGATATTTTTTCCGTCTATGCGATTTGGGAAATGGTATCCGAATAAAGATATTTTTTCCGTCTATGCGATTTGGGAAATGGTATCCGAATAAAGTTATTTTTTCCCGCCTTTGCGATTGGGAAATGGTATCCGAATAAAGTTATTATTTTTTTCCGCCTATGCGATTTGGGAAATGGTATCCGGATAAAGTTATTTTTTCCCGCCTATGCGATTGGGAAATGGTATCCGGATAAAGTTATTTTTTCCCGCCTATGCGATTTGGGAAATGGTATCCGAATAAAGTTATTTTTTCCCGCCTATGCGATTTGGGAAATGGTATCCGAATAGTTATTTTTTCCGCCTATGCGATTTGGGAAATGGTATCCGAATAAAGATTTTTTCCGCCTATGCGATTGGGAAATACGCGCCTCCGTCGGGTATTTTTTCTGAAGGTGAAGCGAGCGGCGTTGCATCGTCAGGAGCGCTGTTGCAGTTGTGATTTACGTCGCGCGAGTGAAAGTACGTACCAACTGCACCATTACATGTACACAGCGTCCATTACGGATGTCGAATCTACGGTTATTAAATGCATTTTGGATGAAAGCGCTTTGCGATATAATTGAAAGCTTATTTCATGATAAAATAATGAAGAATATCACTGGTTATAGTACATATTACCTTACTCGTATGTGAATTGTACATTAGCACAGTATATCAGTACATAAATTATTCATAAACTATCTATGTACTGCGTTCGAGTGTGCCATTAATTCATATTTACATTTGTATTTTGAGAATTTCTGAGCACTATAGTACCATGCTAATATTAGAATAAATCATATTATTTAATCAGCTCTAAATTTAAATGGGTCTCGCCTTATTTTTGTGATGAAGTTGTATTTCAAAATAATCAGTTTTATTGCATGATCGGAAACGGACGGGTCCACACACACACACCACGAAAAATTCGCAGAGAAAAGATTGAATTACTCTCTTTATATAAATCCTCAAAACAGCACTGCTTAAGAGAAAAAAGAAAAAAGAAAGAAAGAAGAAGAAGAAAAGAAAAAAAAGAAAGAAAAGAAAGAAAGAAAGAAAGAAAAGATAAGAAAAGAAAGAAAGAAAGAAAGAAAGAAAGAAAAAGAAAGAAAAAGAAAGAAAAAAAAGTTATATATATATATATATATATATATATATATATATATATATATATATATATATATATATATATATATGTGTGTGTGTGTGTGTGTGTGTGTGTGTGTGTGTGTGTGTGTGTGTGTGTGTGTGTGTGTGTGTGTGTGTGTGTGTGTGTGTATAAAACGATAGAGACAGGTAATAACCAACACCAGCATGTAATCTAACACAAATCACGATTTAAAGAATAGAGCGTCAAGGTTATTATGTTTTTTTGTTTTTTTTTTAGCCTTTACTTGCTGTTGTACTTTCTGTTGTTTCTGTTGTTTCTGTTGTAGTTAGGCGTTCTCTACATTTTTTTGCCTGCTCTCTCCCGTCACAGCTTCAGTCGGGAAACACGAAACCTTTTTATCTCTAATCTCAAAACCATATATTTCTCCATCACAGGAACAGCTTATCTTGGCATTCACCATCACGCTAAATATACGGTTATCATTTAATTGATTTTATAACGTTTATATTCTGTTTCAGGAATGATTGACACGTGATTGTTGACGAAGAAAATGCAATTAAATCACGGAAAAACGGAATCAGAGGCTTATTAAAGGTATTACTGTGGAGTCGGATTCTGTTATTGCTGTTCTCACTGTGGTTATTATCTTGTTATCATGATTATCATTATGTTATTAGTATCATTATTGTTATTGTTGTTGTTATCATTATTAGTATTATTATCATTGTTAATATTATTCTTATTCTCCTTTTTGTCATTATTATCTTCAACATCATCATTATTACTAGTAGCATTATTATTATTATTTTTATTATTATTATTATTATTATTATTATTATTATTATCATTATTATCATTATTATCATTATTAATGTTCGTATTATAATCTATATCATTATTGTCATCATTATTATTATTATGATTTTTATTGTTACTATTATCCTTATTATTCACATCATCATTATTACTACTTTTCCATCATCATCATCCCCATTATCACTATTATTGTTATTATTATTATCTTTATTTATATTACCATTGCTATTGGCACTGTTATTATCAATATTATTATCATTACTATTATTGTTATCATTATCGTTATCATTAATATCTTCATTATTTTTTATCATCATTATCATTATGATATTAATAATGATGATGCTGATGATGATGATAATGATAATAATGATAATAATGATAATAATGATAATAATAATGATGATGATGATGATGATGATGATGATGATGATGATGATGATGATGATGATGATGATGATGATGATGATGATGATTGATAATAATAATAATAATAATAATAATAATATCATTATTGCTATGATACTGATCATTACCATCATCGCTATTATATTTATCATTATCTTCTCATCTTTAATATGACTTTTACAATATTTTGGATCGATGAACCTTAGCAATAAAGAAAATGATTTCTGTTAATGGTTAGCAAGGAAAAAATCAGCATTTCTTTGAACATATGAACAATTTCTGGCACCCACCATTCCCCGACTCTATGTATTTGCACAAGAGTCCGCGGCAGTTGAAGTCCAGGCACTCCTGAAACACCTCCTGGTAAGGCCTGACGACGCCTTCCCACAGCAGGATGTTCTCCAGGTAGTGGTCCTCTCCGTAAATCATCCCATGTTTGCAAGCTGTGGGAGCGAGATGTTGCAAAATCGTTTGTGTCAAGGGAGATCGAGCCTTATAAGGGTAATTGGTCAGCTTTAGGACAAAACGAGGTTTTTTTTTCAGGTTATTTCAAGGCATCGCAAAAGGCTTCTTGATGATCATGTGGGAGTAAAATAATAAGAGTAATGAAAATACGATAACAATTCGTGTTAAAGATCCTTGGGATGAGTGGCAGAAAAAGATAAAATCGTTCAAAATTATTTGTTTTAAAATATCCACATTATTTGGGGCAAGTACCATTACGAGTGAGGAATAACGTCCGTAAGGGTTAATAAACCTTGCCCTCAAGTGCTTCCCGGAAGGAAAAAGTGCTAATCCACACTCCGAGACAGACTCCTTAGATCTTCCTCTTTAACTGAGCGGTTGGCAGTTCTAGCAGAATTTGTAAAAGAGAAAGAAAGAAAGAAAGAAAAAATACATATCTTAATATTTGTGTGATTTTTCCTGGATCATAACGCTGAACTAAATTTTCACCTAATAATACGGCCACACGTGTCTAGATCCGCATGCTACTGTATTTACATCCCTTTATTACCTTCAAAATCGCTGAAATATTTAGAAACTTCACGGAACACTTTTTTGTGAAATTTCAAATACCCAAAGAGCACACAAGCGAGGAACCATACAAGAGGACTACTTACTTGTCCGTCCAGCATTTCGTTCGGCGAGCAGCCAGGCGTGGCGCGAGCACATGTAGAAGTCGAGGTCGTACCTGAACTTCTGGTAGGTGGGCTGCTCGTAGCTCACGCACACGCTGTCCGCGGGGCAAGGGCTGCTCGCGCACGGGTCCTGAAGGGAAACCGTACTCGAAGTGAGCAGAATTAAAGGCAGGGATGCCAGCGGTATAGAGCCTATATGATCAAGGTAACAACAACGGCTGACTCAGACTCTGCTCCGCATATGAGACTCTCTTTGTGTGGAAAAGTAGAGTGTATTCTCTTTCATAACTATCATGGATGTGCCTCACCACTATGTGCTGCTGGTGTGGGTAATGCTGCCTGTAGTAAGTCCAATCTGGGTCGCTGGTCAGGTCAGAATCTCTGATCGAAGCCGATGACAGGAGCTCACACATGAATTCCCTTCCTGTGCAAAACTCATCAATATATTTGTTCACGTTTGTCATTTATTCAGAATCAATCACTTCACTTGCTTGTCCTTTACTTTAAGACCGATGATTATGCACATATGGCTGTGTTGATTGCCTTGGCCTTCCGCTATGAAGCAATCACCACGCGTTCAGCAGCCTAAGACTCACCGTTGTAGTTGAAGGCAACGCATTCCGGCCTCAGTCTGCAGAGGGCGGCGCATCTGGTGCGGCTGAAGGGCGTGGACAGGAGGACGATGCCTGCCCCGGCGAACTTCTTGCCCGCGCCTTAAGGGAGAGAGAGAAAGCCTTTCGGCCAAGACCCTCGGCCACTCGCTGGCTATCCCGTGCTGTATGAATTGCAATTTGTGTATCGTATCATATTCTTACAAGTATCTATTATGCCTTCAGACGCACTCAAAGGGCTCACCTCCGGCGCGGAACATGGCGACGTCGCTCCCGAGGCCGAGGCCGGAGGCGAGGAGCAGGCCGAGGAGAACCGCAGACCGCGGGTTCGGCGTCTCCTGCGCTCGCTTCTGCGGGAGAAAACGGCAGGTGTTTATGGCGCAAATCCGAGCAATTCACGCCTACTTGATAGGATCCATTATTGGGTGCAGGAAAACGATGGAGCTGAGGAGAAGTAGATGGCGTAATCATTGTAAATAGACATGATTTTGCTAATTTATGCAAATGCATATTGGA
>NC_091576.1:2625843-2628343 GCF_042767895.1 Penaeus vannamei
ATATATATATATACACACATATATACATACATACATACATACATATATATATATATATATATATATATATATATATATATATATATATATATATATATATATATATATATATATATATATATATATATATATATATATATATATATATGTATAAATGCACACACACACACACACACACACACACACACGCACACACACACACACAAATGAATATATGTATATATATGTATATATATATATATATATATATTATATATATATAAATATATATATATACATATACACGCATACATACATATATGTATATATACATATACATATACATATATACATATATATAAATATATAAATATATAAATATATATAATATATATATAATATATATATATATATAATATATAATATATAAATATATATAATATACATATTTATATATATATATATATATATATATATAAATATATTTATATATATATATATATATATATATATGTATATATATACATATATATGTATACACATGCATACATACATACATATATGCATATATGTATATATATACATATATATCTATATATATATTTCCTATAAGAATATGACTTTACTAAAGTTTGAAGGAAGAACCAAAAGTCGTGGCCAGTCACCATAAACCTCGAATGTTATCTGAAATCCCCCCATTTGGCGTGAGTAAAAATCTTGAGATTTTTTTGGAAACCGCGAGACAGCTCGAAGGTTATGAGCAGAGTTGCAGAAAGAAAACAAAGAGAGAGAGAGAACACGAGATGGGATGTGATGCTTGGATATGCAAATTGTCATTTCACGGCCTCTTTTACTGAATTTGTTGACCGTTTCAGTAACTTTGACCTTTCACGCAGCAGTTTTACTCGGGAAGTCTTCAAAGTGAAACAGTTACATGTGTATAAATATATATATATATATATATATATATATATATATATATATATATATATATGTATATATATATATATATATATATATATATATATATATATATATATATATATATATATATATATATATATATATATATATATATATATATTTATTACAAATAGAGGTAAATGAGTCTTTTTTCGGTATGTCTTAACCCATTGACTGCGGGTACATGTGTTATTCACGATACTTTTGGGGAATTTTGTCAGACACAGATGGCGCCACAAATGCTCAGCCACCAAGGAGTCGATGAGTAAGTCCTGCGGGAGCTCAATATGGCTTGAATTTTCGGATTTTTTTTTCTTCTAATACTATTAATAGCAATATTGTTACTATTATTATCTTTACTGGCACTATTATCATTATATTTTGAAATAACTTGTAGCAACAAAAAATAAAAGTGGATTTTTTCCGAAAATCAAGAATAGGGTACATAGGTGAGATAGGAAGGACTAACAATATATTTCTTTGTGATTAAGTATTTGCGTAAACACATAAATAAGACCAAAACCACTGACTATGGTATGCAAGTCATGCCACCCCATCACAGTGATCCAGATGAGCGGCACAAATTAAAAAAAAATCCTTTCCATAACTCTTCTACAAATTTATTAACCGTTTTTTTTTTTTTTTCATTCGTTTCCGAAGCGGCCGAATATCCGGAGCAACAGCATCGATCGCTTCGGATCCTTCTGCACTCGGTCTGGTTCACTCGAAATGCTCTGGGACTTTCCAGTTATTTTTTTTCCTTGCAAACGGGGTCGTCGTGTGAATTGGCTTCGTCTTTTTTATTTTTCCGTCTACACACACGACGTAAATACGGACCTCGTCAGATGAACGTTCATAGTTTCATAGGCATTCTGTGTCAAGTTGAAATGCGTACCAGTTTATGAATGGTAGGCTGTATAGCTCACATTACGGACGCTTTCCAGTAGAATCACGATATTTTTCTTCCAGATTTTCAAAGTATCTGGAACAGAGAACAGCGTCGATTCGCTCTAAAATTGCTTTTCCAGAAGATAACACTACTCTTATCAGCTGGAAAGACAGCGACGTTTCCAGCTGAAAGGGCAATCGTGTTATCATACACCCGAGGGCATCAGTGTGGTGCTATTTGGGAGAGAGGCTGTGATCCTATCATGAGAGAATGTTGCAGATTTAGACAGAAATAATATATAATGCTGCCACGAAATCATAGTCGAGTTATCAGGAATATTTATGTTGTTATAATATCTGTGGTGGTATAACGATTTTATGCTGTATTATCGGGCATTAGTGGTGTTATCGGGAACATCTGTGGTGTTATCGGGAATATCTGTGGTGTTATCAGTACTGTATGTAGTGTTATCAGAAAAAATTGAAATATTATGAAGGATATTTGCATTGTTATGAGTACTGTATGTATTGCTGTCAAAAATACTCATTGTGTTATTAAGAATCTCTGTGGCGTTATCAGGCATATATGCAGTGCTATCAGGAGCATATGTGGTGTTATCAGGAATATTCGTATTATCTGGAGAGTATGTGGTGTTATCAAGAATGGTGG
>NC_091576.1:2635843-2675843 GCF_042767895.1 Penaeus vannamei
GTGAAAGAGGAATATGGGTCTGTGAATGTGGAAGAGAGCCGAGGTTCTCAGACTGTGGCAGAAGATTAGAGGTCTCTAGCGGTGGAAGAAAAATAGGGAACACTAACTGTGGAACGGGAACGAGCCTCTCTGGTTGGAAAGGAGGAACGAGGTTTTCTAGCTGTGAAATAGGTATGAAGTCTGTCTGTGGAACACGAACAAGGTTCTCTGGCTGTGGAAGAGGAATGAGGTTCTGTGGCTGTGGAAGGGATACAAGATTCTGTGGAATAGGAAGGGGGTTCTTTTTCTGTTGATGACAGGGGACGTTCTCTGGCTCTGAAACAGGAATGGGCTTCTCTGGTTGTGGAAGAGGAATGAGGTTCTCTGGATGTGGAAGAGGAAGGAGGTTCTGTGGCTGTGGAAGAGGAACGAGGTTCTCTGGATGTGGAAGAGGAAGGAGGTTCTCTGGCTGTGGAAGAGGAACGAGGTTCTCTGGATGTGGAAGAGGAAGGAGGTTCTCTGGCTGTGGAAGAGGAAGGAGGTTCTCTGGCTGTGGAAGAGGAAGGAGGTTCTCTGGCTGTGGAAGAGGAAGGAGGTTCTGTGGCTGTGGAAGAGGAAGGAGGTTCTCTGGCTGTGGAAGAGGAAGGAGGTTCTCTGGCTGTGGAAGAGGAAGGAGGTTCTCTGGCTGTGGAAGAGGAAGGAGGTTCTGTGGCTGTGGAAGAGGAAGGAGGTTCTGTGGCTGTGGAAGAGGAAGGAGGTTCTCTGGCTGTGGAAGAGGAAGGAGGTTCTCTGGCTGTGGAAGAGGAAGGAGGTTCTGTGGCTGTGGAAGAGGAAGGAGGTTCTGTGGCTGTGGAAGAGGAAGGAGGTTCTCTGGCTGTGGAAGAGGAAGGAGGTTCTCTGGCTGTGGAAGAGGAAGGAGGTTCTCTGGCTGTGGAAGAGGAAGGAGGTTCTCTGGCTGTGGAAGAGGAAGGAGGTTCTCTGGCTGTGGAAGAGGAAGGAGGTTCTCTGGCTGTGGAAGAGGAAGGAGGTTCTCTGGCTGTGGAAGAGGAAGGAGGTTCTGTGGCTGTGGAAGAGGAATGAGGTTCTCTGGCTGTGGAAGAGGAATGAGGTTCTCTGGCTGTGGAAGAGGAAGGAGGTTCTCTGGCTGTGGAAGAGGAAGGAGGTTCTCTGGCTGTGGAAGAGGAAGGAGGTTCTGTGGCTGTGGAAGAGGAAGGAGGTTCTCTGGCTGTGGAAGAGGAAGGAGGTTCTCTGGCTGTGGAAGAGGAAGGAGGTTCTCTGGCTGTGGAAGAGGAAGGAGGTTCTCTGGCTGTGGAAGAGGAAGGAGGTTCTCTGGCTGTGGAAGAGGAAGGAGGTTCTGTGGCTGTGGAAGAGGAAGGAGGTTCTCTGGCTGTGGAAGAGGAAGGAGGTTCTTTGGCTGTGGAAGAGGAAGGAGGTTATCTGGCTGTGGAAGAGGAAGGACGTTCTCTGGCTGTGGAAGAGGAGGGGGGTTCTCTGGCTGTGGAAGAGGAAGGAGGTTCTCTGGCTGTGGAAGAGGAAGGAGGTTCTCTGGCTGTGGAAGAGGAAGGAGGTTCTCTGGCTGTGGAAGAGGAAGGAGGTTCTCTGGCTGTGGAAGAGGAAGGAGGTTCTCTGGCTGTGGAAGAGGAAGGAGGTTCTGTGGCTGTGGAAGAGGAAGGAGGTTCTGTGGCTGTGGAAGAGGAAGGAGGTTCTCTGGCTGTGGAAGAGGAAGGAGGTTCTGTGGCTGTGGAAGAGGAAGGAGGTTCTCTGGCTGTGGAAGAGGAAGGAGGTTCTCTGGCTGTGGAAGAGGAAGGAGGTTCTGTGGCTGTGGAAGAGGAAGGAGGTTCTCTGGCTGTGGAAGAGGAAGGAGGTTCTCTGGCTGTGGAAGAGGAAGGAGGTTCTCTGGCTGTGGAAGAGGAAGGAGGTTCTGTGGCTGTGGAAGAGGAAGGAGGTTCTGTGGCTGTGGAAGAGGAAGGAGGTTCTGTGGCTGTGGAAGAGGAAGGAGGTTCTGTGGCTGTGGAAGAGGAAGGAGGTTCTCTGGCTGTGGAAGAGGAAGGAGGTTCTCTGGCTGTGGAAGAGGAAGGAGGTTCTGTGGCTGTGGAAGAGGAAGGAGGTTCTCTGGCTGTGGAAGAGGAAGGAGGTTCTCTGGCTGTGGAAGAGGAAGGAGGTTCTGTGGCTGTGGAAGAGGAAGGAGGTTCTCTGGCTGTGGAAGAGGAAGGAGGTTCTCTGGCTGTGGAAGAGGAAGGAGGTTCTCTGGCTGTGGAAGAGGAAGGAGGTTCTCTGGCTGTGGAAGAGGAAGGAGGTTCTCTGGCTGTGGAAGAGGAAGGAGGTTCTCTGGCTGTGGAAGAGGAACGAGGTTCTCTGGCTGTGGAAGAGGAAGGAGGTTCTCTGGCTGTGGAAGAGGAAGGAGGTTCTCTGGCTGTGGAAGAGGAAGGAGGTTCTCTGGCTGTTGAAGAGGAAGGAGGTTCTCTGGCTGTGGAAGAGGAAGGAGGTTCTCTGGCTGTGGAAGAGGAAGGAGGTTCTCTGGCTGTGGAAGAGGAAGGAGGTTCTCTGGCTGTGGAAGAGGAAGGAGGTTCTCTGGCTGTGGAAGAGGAAGGAGGTTCTCTGGCTGTGGAAGAGGAAGGAGGTTCTCTGGCTGTGGAAGAGGAAGGAGGTTCTCTGGCTGTGGAAGAGGAAGGAGGTTCTGTGGCTGTGGAAGAGGAAGGAGGTTCTCTGGCTGTGGAAGAGGAAGGAGGTTCTCTGGCTGTGGAAGAGGAAGGAGGTTCTCTGGCTGTGGAAGAGGAATGAGGTTCTCTGGCTGTGGAAGAGGAAGGAGGTTCTGTGGCTGTGGAAGAGGAATGAGGTTCTCTGGCTGTGGAAGAGGAAGGAGGTTCTCTGGCTGTGGAAGAGGAAGGAGGTTCTCTGGCTGTGGAAGAGGAAGGAGGTTCTCTGGCTGTGGAAGAGGAAGGAGGTTCTCTGGCTGTGGAAGAGGAAGGAGGTTCTGTGGCTGTGGAAGAGGAAGGAGGTTCTCTGGCTGTGGAAGAGGAAGGAGGTTCTCTGGCTGTGGAAGAGGAAGGAGGTTCTCTGGCTGTGGAAGAGGAAGGAGGTTCTCTGGCTGTGGAAGAGGAAGGAGGTTCTCTGGCTGTGGAAGAGGAAGGAGGTTCTCTGGCTGTGGAAGAGGAAGGAGGTTCTCTGGCTGTGGAAGAGGAAGGAGGTTCTCTGGCTGTGGAAGAGGAAGGAGGTTCTCTGGCTGTGGAAGAGGAAGGAGGTTCTGTGGCTGTGGAAGAGGAAGGAGGTTCTGTGGCTGTGGAAGAGGAAGGAGGTTCTCTGGCTGTGGAAGAGGAAGGAGGTTCTCTGGCTGTGGAAGAGGAAGGAGGTTCTCTGGCTGTGGAAGAGGAAGGAGGTTCTCTGGCTGTGGAAGAGGAAGGAGGTTCTCTGGCTGTGGAAGAGGAAGGAGGTTCTCTGGCTGTGGAAGAGGAAGGAGGTTCTGTGGCTGTGGAAGAGGAAGGAGGTTCTCTGGCTGTGGAAGAGGAAGGAGGTTCTCTGGCTGTGGAAGAGGAAGGAGGTTCTCTGGCTGTGGAAGAGGAAGGAGGTTCTCTGGCTGTGGAAGAGGAAGGAGGTTCTCTGGCTGTGGAAGAGGAAGGAGGTTCTCTGGCTGTGGAAGAGGAAGGAGGTTCTCTGGCTGTGGAAGAGGAACGAGGTTCTCTGGCTGTGGAAGAGGAAGGAGGTTCTCTGGCTGTGGAAGAGGAAGGAGGTTCTCTGGCTGTGGAAGAGGAAGGAGGTTCTCTGGCTGTGGAAGAGGAAGGAGGTTCTCTGGCTGTGGAAGAGGAAGGAGGTTCTCTGGCTGTGGAAGAGGAAGGAGGTTCTGTGGCTGTGGAAGAGGAAGGAGGTTCTGTGGCTGTGGAAGAGGAAGGAGGTTCTCTGGCTGTGGAAGAGGAAGGAGGTTCTCTGGCTGTGGAAGAGGAAGGAGGTTCTCTGGCTGTGGAAGAGGAAGGAGGTTCTCTGGCTGTGGAAGAGGAAGGAGGTTCTCTGGCTGTGGAAGAGGAAGGAGGTTCTCTGGCTGTGGAAGAGGAAGGAGGTTCTCTGGCTGTGGAAGAGGAAGGAGGTTCTCTGGCTGTGGAAGAGGAAGGAGGTTCTCTGGCTGTGGAAGAGGAAGGAGGTTCTCTGGCTGTGGAAGAGGAAGGAGGTTCTCTGGCTGTGGAAGAGGAAGGAGGTTCTCTGGCTGTGGAAGAGGAAGGAGGTTCTCTGGCTGTGGAAGAGGAAGGAGGTTCTCTGGCTGTGGAAGAGGAAGGAGGTTCTCTGGCTGTGGAAGAGGAAGGAGGTTCTCTGGCTGTGGAAGAGGAAGGAGGTTCTCTGGCTGTGGAAGAGGAATGAGGTTCTCTGGCTGTGGAAGAGGAAGGAGGTTCTCTGGCTGTGGAAGAGGAAGGAGGTTCTCTGGCTGTGGAAGAGGAAGGAGGTTCTCTGGCTGTGGAAGAGGAAGGAGGTTCTCTGGCTGTGGAAGAGGAAGGAGGTTCTCTGGCTGTGGAAGAGGAAGGAGGTTCTCTGGCTGTGGAAGAGGAAGGAGGTTCTCTGGCTGTGGAAGAGGAAGGAGGTTCTCTGGCTGTGGAAGAGGAAGGAGGTTCTGTGGCTGTGGAAGAGGAAGGAGGTTCTCTGGCTGTGGAAGAGGAAGAAGGTTCTCTGGCTGTGGAAGAGAAAGGTTCTCTGGCTGTGGAAGAGGAAGGAGGATCTCTGGCTGTGGAAGAGGAAGGAGGATCTCTGGCTGTGGAAGAGGAACGAGGTTCTCTGGCTGTGGAAGAGGAAGGATGTTCTCTGGCTGTGGAAGAGGAATTAGGTTCTCTGGCTGTGGAAGAGGAAGGAGGTTCTGTGGCTGTGGAAGAGGAACGAGGTTCTCTGGCTGTGGAAGAGGAATGAGGTTCTCTGGCTGTGGAAGAGGAAGGAGGTTCTCTGGCTGTGGAAGAGGAAGGAGGTTCTCTGGCTGTGGAAGAGGAAGGAGGTTCTCTGGCTGTGGAAGAGGAAGGAGGTTCTCTGGCTGTGGAAGAGGAATGAGGTTCTCTGGCTGTGGAAGAGGAAGGAGGTTCTCTGGCTGTGGAAGAGGAAGGAGGTTCTCTGGCTGTGGAAGAGGAAGGAGGTTCTGTGGCTGTGGAAGAGGAAGGAGGTTCTCTGGCTGTGGAAGAGGAATGAGGTTCTCTGGCTGTGGAAGAGGAAGGAGGTTCTCTGGCTGTGGAAGAGGAAGGAGGTTCTCTGGCTGTGGAAGAGGAAGGAGGTTCTCTGGCTGTGGAAGAGGAAGGAGGTTCTGTGGCTGTGGAAGAGGAAGGAGGTTCTCTGGCTGTGGAAGAGGAAGGAGGTTCTCTGGCTGTGGAAGAGGAAGGAGGTTCTCTGGCTGTGGAAGAGGAAGGAGGTTCTCTGGCTGTGGAAGAGGAAGGAGGTTCTCTGGCTGTGGAAGAGGAAGGAGGTTCTCTGGCTGTGGAAGAGGAAGGAGGTTCTGTGGCTGTGGAAGAGGAAGGAGGTTCTCTGGCTGTGGAAGAGGAAGGAGGTTCTGTGGCTGTGGAAGAGGAAGGAGGTTCTGTGGCTGTGGAAGAGGAAGGAGGTTCTCTGGCTGTGGAAGAGGAAGGAGGTTCTCTGGCTGTGGAAGAGGAAGGAGGTTCTCTGGCTGTGGAAGAGGAAGGAGGTTCTCTGGCTGTGGAAGAGGAAGGAGGTTCTCTGGCTGTGGAAGAGGAAGGAGGTTCTGTGGCTGTGGAAGAGGAAGGAGGTTCTCTGGCTGTGGAAGAGGAAGGAGGTTCTCTGGCTGTGGAAGAGGAAGAAGGTTCACTGGCTGTGGAAGAGGAAGGAGGTTCTGTGGCTGTGGAAGAGGAAGGAGGTTCTGTGGCTTTGGAAGAGGAAGAAGGTTCTCTGGCTGTGGAAGAGGAAGGAGGTTATGTGGCTGTGGAAGAGGAAGGAGGTTCTCCGGCTGTGGAAGAGGAAGGAGGTTCTCTGGCTGTGGAAGAGGAAGGAGGTTCTCTGGCTGTGGAAGAGGAAGGAGGTTCTCTGGCTGTGGAAGAGGAAGGAGGTTCTCTGGCTGTGGAAGAGGAAGGAGGTTCTGTGGCTGTGGAAGAGGAAGGAGGTTCTCTGGCTGTGGAAGAGAAAGGAGGTTCTCTGGCTGTGGAAGAGAAAGGTTCTCTGGCTGTGGAAGAGGAAGGAGGTTCTCTGGCTGTGGAAGAGGAAGGAGGTTCTCTGGCTGTGGAAGTGGAACGAGGTTCTCTGGCTGTGGAAGAGGAAGGAGGTTCTCTGGCTGTGGAAGAGGAAGGAGGTTCTCTGGCTGTGGAAGAGGAAGGAGGTTCTCTGGCTGTGGAAGAGGAAGGAGGTTCTCTGGCTGTGGAAGAGGAAGGAGGTTCTCTGGCTGTGGAAGAGGAAGGAGGTTCTCTGGCTGTGGAAGAGGAATGAGGTTCTCTGGCTGTGGAAGAGGAAGGGGGATCTGTGGCTGTGGAAGAGGAATGAGGTTCTGTGGCTGTGGAAAAGGAAGGAGGATCTCTGGCTGTGGAAGAGGAAGGAGGTTCTGTGGCTGTGGAAGAGGAAGGAGGTTCTCTGGCTGTGGAAGAGGAAGGAGGTTCTCTGGCTGTGGAAGAGGAAGGAGGTTCTCTGGCTGTGGAAGAGGAAGGAGGTTCTGTGGCTGTGGAAGAGGAAGGAGGTTCTCTGGCTGTGGAAGAGGAATGAGGTTCTCTGGCTGTGGAAGAGGAAGGAGGTTCTCTGGCTGTGGAAGAGGAAGGAGGTTCTCTGGCTGTGGAAGAGGAAGGAGGTTCTCTGGCTGTGGAAGAGGAAGGAGGTTCTCTGGCTGTGGAAGAGGAAGGAGGTTCTCTGGCTGTGGAAGAGGAAGGAGGTTCTGTGGCTGTGGAAGAGGAAGGAGGTTCTCTGGCTGTGGAAGAGGAAGGAGGTTCTCTGGCTGTGGAAGAGGAAGGAGGTTCTCTGGCTGTGGAAGAGGAAGGAGGTTCTCTGGCTGTGGAAGAGGAAGGAGGTTCTCTGGCTGTGGAAGAGGAAGGAGGTTCTCTGGCTGTGGAAGACTAAGGAGGTTCTCTGGCTGTGGAAGAGGAAGGAGGTTCTCTGGCTGTGGAAGAGGAAGGAGGTTCTCTGGCTGTGGAAGACTAAGGAGGTTCTCTGGCTGTGGAAGAGGAAGGAGGTTCTCTGGCTGTGGAAGACTAAGGAGGTTCTCTGGCTGTGGAAGAGGAAGGAGGTTCTCTGGCTGTGGAAGACTAAGGAGGTTCTCTGGCTGTGGAAGAGGAAGGAGGTTCTCTGGCTGTGGAAGAGGAAGGAGGTTCTCTGGCTGTGGAAGAGGAAGGAGGTTCTCTGGCTGTGGAAGAGGAAGGAGGTTCTCTGGCTGTGGAAGAGGAAGGAGGTTCTCTGGCTGTGGAAGAGGAAGGAGGTTCTCTGGCTGTGGAAGAGGAAGGAGGTTCTCTGGCTGTGGAAGAGGAACGAGGTTCTGTGGCTGTGGAAGAGGAAGGAGGTTCTCTGGCTGTGGAAGAGGAAGGAGGTTCTCTGGCTGTGGAAGAGGAAGGAGGTTCTCTGGCTGTGGAAGAGGAAGGAGGTTCTCTGGCTGTGGAAGAGGAAGGAGGTTCTCTGGCTGTGGAAGAGGAAGGAGGTTCTCTGGCTGTGGAAGAGGAAGGAGGTTCTCTGGCTGTGGAAGAGGAAGGAGGTTCTGTGGCTGTGGAAGAGGAAGGAGGTTCTCTGGCTGTGGAAGAGGAAGGAGGTTCTCTGGCTGTGGAAGAGGAAGGAGGTTCTCTGGCTGTGGAAGAGGAATCAGGTTCTCTGGCTGTGGAAGAGGAAGGAGGTTCTCTGGCTGTGGAAGAGGAAGGAGGTTCTCTGGCTGTGGAAGAGGAACGAGGTTCTCTGGCTGTGGAAGAGGAAGGAGGTTCTCTGGCTGTGGAAGAGGAAGGAGGTTCTCTGGCTGTGGAAGAGGAAGGAGGTTCTGTGGCTGTGGAAGAGGAAGGAGGTTCTGTGGCTGTGGAAGAGGAAGGAGGTTCTCTGGCTGTGGAAGAGGAAGGAGGTTCTCTGGCTGTGGAAGAGGAAGGAGGTTCTCTGGCTGTGGAAGAGGAAGGAGGTTCTGTGGCTGTGGAAGAGGAAGGAGGTTCTCTGGCTGTGGAAGAGGAAGGAGGTTCTCTGGCTGTGGAAGAGGAAGGAGGTTCTCTGGCTGTGGAAGAGGAAGGAGGTTCTCTGGCTGTGGAAGAGGAAGGAGGTTCTCTGGCTGTGGAAGAGGAAGGAGGTTCTCTGGCTGTGGAAGAGGAAGGAGGTTCTCTGGCTGTGGAAGAGGAAGGAGGTTCTCTGGCTGTGGAAGAGGAAGGAGGTTCTGTGGCTGTGGAAGAGGAAGGAGGTTCTCTGGCTGTGGAAGAGGAAGGAGGTTCTCTGGCTGTGGAAGAGGAATGAGGTTCTCTGGCTGTGGAAGAGGAAGGAGGTTCTCTGGCTGTGGAAGAGGAATGAGGTTCTCTGGCTGTGGAAGAGGAAGGAGGTTCTCTGGCTGTGGAAGAGGAAGGAGGTTCTCTGGCTGTGGAAGAGGAAGGAGGTTCTCTGGCTGTGGAAGAGGAATGAGGTTCTCTGGCTGTGGAAGAGGAAGGAGGTTCTCTGGCTGTGGAAGAGGAAGGAGGTTCTCTGGCTGTGGAAGAGGAAGGAGGTTCTCTGGCAGTGGAAGAGGAAGAAGGTTCTCTGGCTGTGGAAGAGAAAGGTTCTCTGGCTGTGGAAGAGGAATGAGGTTCTCTGGCTGTGGAAGAGGAAGGAGGCTCTCTGGCTGTGGAAGAGGACGGAGGTTCTGTGGCTGTGGAAGAGAAAGGAGGTTCTCTGGCTGTGGAAGAAGAACGAGGTTCTCTGGCCGTGGAAGAGGAAGGAGGTTCTCTGGCTGTGGAAGAGGAAGGAGGTTCTCTGGCTGTGGAAGAGGAAGGAGGTTCTCTGGCTGTGGAAGAGGAAGGAGGTTCTGTGGCTGTGGAAGAATAAGGAGGTTCTGTGGCTGTGGAAGAGGAATGAAGTTCTCTGGCTGTGGAAGAGGAATGAGGTTCTGTGGCCGTGGAAGTGGAACGAGGTTCTCTGGCTGTGGAAGAGGAATGAGGTTCTCTGGCTGTGGAAGAGGAAGGAGGTTCTCTGGCTGTGGAAGAGGAAGGAGGTTCTCTGGCTGTGGAAGAGGAAGGAGGTTCTCTGGCTGTGGAAGAGGAAGGAGGTTCTCTGGCTGTGGAAGAGGAAGGAGGTTCTCTGGCTGTGGAAGAGGAAGGAGGTTCTCTGGCTGTGGAAGAGGAAGGAGGTTCTCTGGCTGTGGAAGAGGAAGAAGGTTCTCTGGCTGTGGAAGAGGAAGGAGGTTCTCTGGCTGTGGAAGAGGAAGGAGGTTCTCTGGCTGTGGAAGAGGAAGGAGGTTCTGTGGCTGTGGAAGAGGAAGGAGGTTCTCTGGCTGTGGAAGAGGAAGGAGGTTCTCTGGCTGTGGAAGAGGAAGGAGGTTCTCTGGCTGTGGAAGAGGAACGACATTCTGTGGCTGTGGAAGAGAAAGGTTCTCTGGCTGTGGAAGAGGAAGGAGGTTCTCTGGCTGTGGAAGAGGAAGAAGGTTCTCTGGCTGTGGAAGAGGAAGAAGGTTCTCTGACTGTGGAAGAGAAAGGTTCTGTGGCTGTGGAAGAGGAAGGAGGTTCTGTGGCTGTGGAAGAGGAAGGAGGTTCTCTGGCTGTGGAAGAGGAAGGAGGTTCTCTGGCTGTGGAAGAGGAAGGAGGTTCTCTGGCTGTGGAAGAGGAACGACATTCTGTGGCTGTGGAAGAGAAAGGTTCTCTGGCTGTGGAAGACTAAGGAGGTTCTCTGGCTGTGGAAGAGGAATGAGGTTCTTTGGCTGTGGAAGAGGAAGGTTCTCTGGCTGTGGAAGAGGAATGAGGTTCTCTGGCTGTGGAAGAGGAATGAGGTTCTCTGGCTGTGGAAGAGGAATGAGGTTCTCTGGCTGTGGAAGAGGAAGGAGGTTCTCTGGCTGTGGAAGAGGAAGGAGGTTCTCTGGCTGTGGAAGAGGAACGAGGTTCTCTGGCTGTGGAAGAGGAAGGGGGATCTGTGGCTGAGGAAGAAGAATGAGGTTCTGTGGCTGTGGAAGAGGAAGGAGGTTCTGTGGCTGTGGAAGAGGAAGGAGGTTCTCTGGCTGTGGAAGAGGAAGGAGGTTCTCTGGCTGTGGAAGAGGAAGGAGGTTCTCTGGCTGTGGAAGAGGAAGGAGGTTCTGTGGCTGCTGAAGTGGAACGAGAATCTCTGGCTGTGGAAGAGGAAGGAGGTTCTCTGGCTGTGGAAGAGGAAGGGGGATCTGTGGCTGTGGAAGAGGATTGAGGTTCACAGGCTGTGGAAGAGAAAGGAGGTTCTGTGGCTGTGGAAGAGGAATGAGGTTCTCTGGCTGTGGAAGAGGAAGGAGGTTCTGTGGCTGTGGAAGAAGAATGAGGTTCTGTGGCTGTGGAAGAGGAAGGAGGTTCTGTGGCTGTGGAAGAGGAAGGAGGATCTCTGGCTGTGGAAGACTAAGGAGGTTCTCTGGCTGTGGAAGAGGAATGAGGTTCTCTGGCTGTGGAAGACTAAGGAGGTTCTCTGGCTGTGGAAGAGGAAGGAGGTTCTCTGGCTGTGGAAGAGGAAGGAGGTTCTCTGGCTGTGGAAGACTAAGGAGGTTCTCTGGCTGTGGAAGAGGAAGGAGGTTCTCTGGCTGTGGAAGAGGAAGGAGGTTCTCTGGCTGTGGAAGAGGAAGGAGGTTCTCTGGCTGTGGAAGACTAAGGAGGTTCTCTGGCTGTGGAAGAGGAAGGAGGTTCTCTGGCTGTGGAAGAGGAAGGAGGTTCTCTGGCTGTGGAAGAGGAAGGAGGTTCTCTGGCTGTGGAAGAGGAAGGAGGTTCTCTGGCTGTGGAAGAGGAAGGAGGTTCTCTGGCTGTGGAAGAGGAATGAGATTCTCTGGCTGTGGAAGAGGAAGGAGGTTCTGTGGCTTTGGAAGAGGAACGAGGTTCTCTGGCTGTGGAAGAGGAAGGGGGATCTGTGGCTGTGGAAGAGGAATGAGGTTCAAAGGCTGTGGAAGAGGAAGGAGGTTCTCTGGCTGTGGAAGAGGAAGGAGGTTCTCTGGCTGTGGAAGAGGAAGGAGGTTCTCTGGCTGTGGAAGACTAAGGAGGTTCTCTGGCTGTGGAAGAGGAAGGAGGTTCTGTGGCTGTGGAAGAGGAACGAGGTTCTGTGGCTGTGGAAAATTAACGAGGTTCTCTGGCTGTGGAAGACTAAGGAGGTTCTCTGGCTGTGGAAGAGGAAGGAGGATCTCTGGCTGTGGAAGAGGAACGAGGTTCTGTGGCTGTGGAAGAGGAAGGAGGTTCTCTGGCTGTGGAAGAGGAAGGAGGTTCTCTGGCTGTGGAAGAGGAAGGAGGTTCTCTGGCTGTGGAAGAGGAAGGAGGTTCTGTGGCTGTGGAAGAGGAAGGAGGTTCTCTGGCTGTGGAAGAGGAAGGAGGTTCTCTGGCTGTGGAAGAGGAAGGAGGTTCTCTGGCTGTGGAAGAGGAAGGAGGTTCTCTGGCTGTGGAAGAGGAATGAGGTTCTCTGGCTGTGGAAGAGGAAGGAGGTTCTGTGGCTGTGGAAGAGGAAGGAGGTTCTGTGGCTGTGGAAGAGGAAGGAGGTTCTCTGGCTGTGGAAGAGGAAGGAGGTTCTCTGGCTGTGGAAGAGGAAGGAGGTTCTGTGGCTGTGGAAGAGGTAGGAGGTTCTGTGGCTGTGGAAGAGGAAGGAGGTTCTCTGGCTGTGGAAGAGAAAGGTTCTCTGGCTGTGGAAGAGGAATGAGGTTCTCTGGCTGTGGAAGAGGAAGGAGGTTCTCTGGCTGTGGAAGAGGAATGAGGTTCACTGGCTGTGGAAGAGGAACGGGGTTCTCTGGCTGTGGAAGAGGAACGAGGATCTCTGGCTGTGGAAGAGGAAGGAGGTTCTGTGGCTGTGGAAGAGGAAGGAGGTTCTGTGGCTGTGGAAGAGGAAGGAGGTTCTCTGGCTGTGGAAGAGGAAGGAGGTTCTCTGGCTGTGGAAGAGGAATGAGGTTCTCTGGCTGTGGAAGAGGAAGGAGGTTCTCTGGCTGTGGAAGAGGAAGGAGGTTCTCTGGCTGTGGAAGAGGAAGGAGGTTCTGTGGCTGTGGAAGAGGAAGGAGGTTCTCTGGCTGTGGAAGAGGAAGGAGGTTCTCTGGCTGTGGAAGAGGAAGGAGGTTCTCTGGCTGTGGAAGAGGAAGGAGGTTCTGTGGCTGTGGAAGAGGAAGGAGGTTCTCTGGCTGTGGAAGAGGAGGGAGGTTCTGTTGCTGTGGAAGAGGAATGAGGTTCTGTGGCTGTGGAAGAGGAAGGAGGTTCTCTGGCTGTGGAAGAAGAAGGAGGTTCTCTGGCTGTGGAAGAGGAAGGAGGTTCTCTGGCTGTAGAAGAGGAAGGAGGTTCTCTGGCTGTGGAAGAGGAAGGAGGTTCTGTGGCTGTGGAAGAGAAAGGTTCTCTGGCTGTGGAAGAGGACGGAGTTTCTCTGGCTGTGGAAGAGGAAGGAAGTTCTGTGGCTGTGGAAGAGGAAGGAGGTTCTCTGGCTGTGGAAGAGGAAGGAGGTTCTCTGGCTGTGGAAGAGGAAGGAGGTTCTGTGGCTGTGGAAGAGGAATGAGGTTCTGTGGCTGTGGAAGAGGAAGGAGGTTCTCTGGCTGTGGAAGAGGAAGGAGGTTCTCTGGCTGTGGAAGAGGAACGAGGTTCTGTGCCTGTGGAAGTGGAACGAGGTTCTGTGGCTGTGGAAGAGGAAGGAGGTTCTCTGGCTGTGGAAGAGGAATGAGGTTTTCTGGCTGTGGAAGAGGAAGGAGGCTCTCTGGCTGTGGAAGAGGAAGGAGGTTCTCTGGCTGTGGAAGAGGAAGGAGGTTCTCTGGCTGTAGAAGAAGAACGAGGTTCTCTGGCCGTGGAAGAGGAAGGAGGTTCTGTGGCTGTGGAAGAGGAAGGAGGTTCTCTGGCTGTGGAAGAGGAAGGAGGTTCTCTGGTTGTGGAAGAGGAAGGAGGTTCTCTGGCTGTGGAAGAGGAAGGAGGTTCTCTGGCTGTGGAAGAGGAAGGAGGTTCTGTGGCTGTGGAAGAGGAAGGAGGTTCTCTGGCTGTGGAAGAGGAATGAGGTTCTCTGGCTGTGGAAGAGGAAGGAGGTTCTCTGGCTGTGGAAGAGGAAGGAGGTTCTCTGGCTGTGGAAGAGGAACGAGGTTCTGTGGCTGTGGAAGAGGAACGAGGTTCTCTGGCTGTGGAAGAGGAATGAGGTTCTCTGGCCGTGGAAGAGGAATGGGGTTCTCTGGCTGTGGAAGAGGAAGGAGGTTCTCTGGCTGTGGAAGAGGAAGGAGGTTCTCTGGCTGTGGAAGAGGAAGGAGGTTCTCTGGCTGTGGAAGAGGAGTGAGGTTCTCTGGCTGTGGAAGAGGAAGAAGGTTCTCTAGCTGTGGAAGAGAAAGGTTCTGTGGTTGTGGAAGAGGAATGAGGTTCTCTGGCTGTGGAAGAGGAAGGAGGTTCTCTGGCTGTGGAAGAGGAATTAGGTTCTCTGGCTGTGGAAGAGGAAGGAGGTTCTCTGGCTGTGGAAGAGATAGGAGGTTCTCTGGCTTTGGAAGAGGAAGGAGGTTCTCTAGCTGTGGAAGAGGAAGGAGGTTCTCTGGCTGTGGAAGAGGAACGACATTCTGTGGCTGTGGAAGAGAAAGGTTCTCTGGCTGTGGAAGAGGAAGGAGGTTCTCTGGCTGTGGAAGAGGAAGGAGGTTCTGTGGCTGTGGAAGAGGAATGAGGTTCTTTGGCTGTGGAAGAGGAAGGTTCTCTGGCTGTGGAAGAGGAATGAGGTTCTCTGGCTGTGGAAGAGGAATGAGGTTATCTGGCTGTGGAAGAGAAAGGTTCTCTGGCTGTGGAAGAGGAAGGAGGTTCTCTGGCTGTGGAAGAGGAAGGAGGTTCTGTGGCTGTGGAAGAGGAAGGAGGTTCTGTGGCTGTGGAAGAGGAAGGAGGTTCTGTGGCTGTGGAAGAGGAAGGAGGTTCTCTGGCTGTGGAAGAGGAAGGAGGTTCTCTGGCTGTGGAAGAGGAATGAGGTTCTCTGGCTGTGGAAGGAGGAGGTTCTCTGGCTGTGGAAGAGGAAGGAGGTTCTCTGACTGTGGAAGAGAAATGAGGTTCTCGGGCTGTGGAAGAGGAAGGAGGTTCTGTGGCTGTGGAAGAGGAAGGAGGTTCTCTGGCTGTGGAAGAGGAAGGAGGTTCTCTGGCTGTGGAAGAGGAAGGAGGTTCTCTGGCTGTGGAAGAGGAATGAGGTTCTCTGGCTGTGGAAGAGGAAGGAGGTTCTCTGGCTGTGGAAGAGGAAGGAGGTTCTCTGGCTGTGGAAGAGGAAGGAGGTTCTCTGGCTGTGGAAGAGGAATTAGGTTTTCTGGCTGTGGAAGAGGAAGTAGGTTCTCTGGTTGTGGAAGAGGAAGGAGGTTCTGTGGCTGTGGAAGAGGAATTAGGTTTTCTGGCTGTGGAAGAGGAACGAGGTTCTGTGGCTGTGGAAGAGGAATGAGGTTTTCTGGCTGTGGAAGAGGAATGAGGTTCTCTGGCTGTGGAAGAGGAATGAGGTTCTCTGGCTGTGGAAGAGGAAGCAGGTTCTCTGGCTGTGGAAGACTAAGGAGGTTCTGTGGCTGTGGAAGAGGAATGAGGTTTTCTGGCTGTGGAAGAGGAAGGAGGTTCTGTGGCTGTGGAAGAGGAATGAGGTTTTCTGGCTGTGGAAGAGGAAGGAGGTTCTGTGGCTGTGGAAGAGGAATGAGGTTCTCTGGCTGTGGAAGAGGAATGAGGTTCTCTGGCTGTGGAAGAGGAAGCAGGTTCTCTGGCTGTGGAAGAGGAAGGAGGTTCTCTGGTTGTGGAAGAGGAAGGAGGTTCTCTGTCTGTGGAAGAGGAACGAGGTTCTCTGGCTGTGGAAGAGGAATGAGGTTCTCTGGCTGTGGAAGAGGAATGAGGTTCTCTGGCTGTGGAAGAGGAAGGAGGTTCTCTGGCTGTGGAAGAGGAAGGAGGCTCTCTGGCTTTGGAAGAGGAATTAGGTTCTCTGGCTTTGGAAGAGGAACGAGGATCTCTGGCTGTGGAAGAGGAAGAAGGTTCTCTGGCTGTGGAAGAGAAAGGTTCTCTGGCTGTGGAAGAGGAATGAGGTTCTCTGGCTGTGGAAGAGGAAGGAGGTTCTCTGGCTGTGAAAGAGGAAGGAAGTTCTCTGGCTGTGGAAGAGGAAGGAGGTTCTCTGGCTGTGGAAGAGGAAGGAGGTTCTCTGGATGTGGAAGAGGAAGGATATTCTCTGGCTGTGGAAGAGGGACGAGGTTCTCTGGCTGTGGAAGAGGAACGAGGTTCTCTGGCTGTGGAAGTGGGACGAAGTTCTCTGGCTGTGGAAGAGGAGGGGGGTTCTCTGGCTGTGGAAGAGGAACGAGGTTCTCTGGCTGTGGAAGAGGAACGAGGTTCTCTGGCTGTGGAAGAGGAAGGAGGTTCTGTGGCTGTGGAAGAGGATGGAGGTTCTCTGGCTGTGGAAGAGGAACGAGGTTCTCTGGCTGTGGAAGAGTAAGGAGGTTCTCTGGCTGTGGAAGAGGAATGAGGTTCTCTGGCTGTGGAAGAGGAAGGAGGTTCTCTGGCTGTGGAAGAGGAAGGAGGTTCTGTGGCTGTGGAAGAGGAAGGAGGTTCTGTGGCTGTGGAAGAGGAAGGAGGTTCTCTGGCTGTGGAAGAGGAATGAGGTTCTCTGGCTGTGGAAGAGGAACCAAGTTCTCTGGCTGTGGAAGAGGAAGGAGGTTCTCTGGCTGTGGAAGAGGAAGGAGGTTCTCTGGCTGTGGAAGAGGAAGGAGGTTCTCTGGCTGTGGAAGAGGAAGGAGGTTGTGTGGCTGTGGAAGAGGAAGGAGGTTCTCTGGCTGTGGAAGAGGAAGGAGGTTCTCTGGCTGTGGAAGAGAAAGGTTCTCTAGCTGTGGAAGAGGAATGAGGTTCTCTGGCTGTGGAAGAGGAAGGAGGTTCTCTGGCTGTGGAAGAGGAAGGAGGTTCTGTGGCTTTGGAAGAGGAAGGACGTTCTCTGGCTGTGGAAGAGGAAGGAGGTTCTCTGGCTGTGGAAGAGGAAGGAGGTTCTCTGGCTGTGGAAGAGGAAGGAGGTTCTCTGGCTGTGGAAGAGGAAGGACGTTCTCTGGCTGTGGAAGAGGAAGGAGGTTCTCTGGCTGTGGAAGAGGAAGGAAGTTCTCTGGCTGTGGAAGAGGAATGAGGTCCACAGGCTGTGGAAGAGGAAGGAGATTCTCTGGCTTTGGAAGAGGAAGGAGGTTCTCTGGCTGTGGAAGAGGAAGGAGGATCTCTGGCGGTGGAAGAGGAATTAAGTTCTCTGGCTGTGGAAGAGGAAGGAGGATCTCTGGCTGTGGAAGAGGAACGAGGTTCTGTGGCTGTGGAAGAGGAAGGAGGTTCTCTGGCTGTGGAAGAGGAATGAGGTTCTCTGGCTGTGGAAGAGGAAGGAGGTTCTGTGGCTGTGGAAGAGGAACGAGGTTCTGTGGCTGTGGAAGAGGAAGGAGGTTCTCTGGCTGTGGAAGAGGAAGGAGGTTCTCTGGCTGTGGAAGAGGAAGGAGGTTCTCTGGCTGTGGAAGAGGAATGAGGTTCTCTGGCTGTGGAAGAGGAAGGAAGTTCTCTGGCTGTGGAAGAGGAAGGAGGTTCTCTGGCTGTGGAAGAGGAAGGGGCTTCTCTGGCTGTGGAAGAGGAAGGAGGTTCTGTGGCTTTGGAAGAAGAATGAGGTTCTGTGGCTGTGGAAGAGGAAGGAGCTTCTGTGGCTGTGGAAGAGGAATGAGGTTCTGTGGCTGTGGAAGAGGAAGGAGGTTCTCTGGCTGCGGAAGAGGAAGGAGGTTCTCTGGCTGTGGAAGAAGAAGGAGGTTCTCTGGCTGTGGAAGAGGAAGGAGGTTCTCTGGCTGTGGAAGAGGAAGGAGGTTCTCTGTCTGTGGAAGAGGAATGAGGTTCTCTGGCTGTGGAAGAGGAAGGGGCTTCTCTGGCTGTGGAAGAGGAAGGAGGTTCTGTGGCTGTGGAAGAAGAATGAGGTTCTGTGGCTGTGGAAGAGGAAGGAGCTTCTGTGGCTGTGGAAGAGGATGGAGGTTCTCTGGCTGTGGAAGAGGAACGAGGTTCTCTGGCTGTGGAAGAGTAAGGAGGTTCTCTGGCTGTGGAAGAGGAATGAGGTTCTGTGGCTTTGGAAGAAGAATGAGGTTCTGTGGCTGTGGAAGAGGAAGGGGCTTCTCTGGCTGTGGAAGAGGAAGGAGGTTCTGTGGCTTTGGAAGAAGAATGAGGTTCTGTGGCTGTGGAAGAGGAAGGAGCTTCTGTGGCTGTGGAAGAGGAATGAGGTTCTGTGGCTGTGGAAGAGGAAGGAGGTTCTCTGGCTGCGGAAGAGGAAGGAGGTTCTCTGGCTGTGGAAGAAGAAGGAGGTTCTCTGGCTGTGGAAGAGGAAGGAGGTTCTCTGGCTGTGGAAGAGGAAGGAGGTTCTCTGTCTGTGGAAGAGGAATGAGGTTCTCTGGCTGTGGAAGAGGAAGGGGCTTCTCTGGCTGTGGAAGAGGAAGGAGGTTCTGTGGCTGTGGAAGAGGAACGAGGTTCTCTGGCTGTGGAAGAGGAAGGAGGTTCTGTGGCTGTGGAAGAGGATGGAGGTTCTCTGGCTGTGGAAGAGGAACGAGGTTCTCTGGCTGTGGAAGAGTAAGGAGGTTCTCTGGCTGTGGAAGAGGAATGAGGTTCTCTGGATGTGGAAGAGGAAGGAGGTTCTCTGGCTGTGGAAGAGGAAGGAGGTTCTGTGGCTGTGGAAGAGGAAGGAGGTTATCTGGCTGTGGAAGAGGAAGGAGGTTCTCTGGCTGTGGAAGAGGAGGGGGGTTCTCTGGCTGTGGAAGAGGAATGAGGTTCTGTGGCTGTGAAAGAGGAAGGAGGTTCTGTGGCTGTGGAAGAGGAAGGAGGTTCTCTGGCTGTGGAAGAGGAAGGAGGTTCTCTGGCTGTGGAAGAGGAATGAGGTTCACAGGGTGTAGAAGAGGAATGAGGTTCTGTGGCTGTGGAAGAGGAATGAGGTTCTGTGGCTGTGGAAGAGGAAGGAAGATCTCTGGCTGTGGAAGAGAAAGGAGGTTCTCTGGCTGTGGAAGAGGAAGGAGGTTCTTTGGCTGTGGAAGAGGAAGGAGGTTCTGTGGCTGTGGAAGAGGAAGGAGGTTCTCTGGCTGTGGAAGAGGAAGGAGGTTCTCTGGCTGTGGAAGAGGAAGGAGGTTCTCTGGCTGTGGAAGAGGAAGGAGGATCTCTGGCTGTGGAAGAGGAAGGAGGATCTCTGGCTGTGGAACAGGAAGGAGGTTCTCTGGATGTGGAAGAGGAAGGAGGTTCTCTGGCTGTGGAAGAGGAAGGAGGATCTCTGGCTGTGGAAGAGGAACGAGGTTCTGTGGCTGTGGAAAAGGAACGAGGTTCTCTGGCTGTGGAAGACGAAGAAGGTTCACTGGCTGTGGAAGAGGAAGGAGGTTCTGTGGCTGTGGAAGAGGAAGGAGGTTCTGTGGCTGTGGAAGAGGAAGGAGGTTCTGTGGCTGTGGAAGAGGAAGGAGGTTCTCTGGCTGTGGAAGAGGAATGAGGTTCTCTAGCTGTGGAAGAGGAACCAGGTTCTCTGGCTGTGGAAGAGGAAGGAGGTTCTCTGGCTGTGGAAGAGGAAGGAGGTTCTCTGGCTGTGGAAGAGGAAGGAGGTTTTCTGGCTGTGGAAGAGGAAGGAGGTTGTGTGGCTGTGGAAGAGGAAGGAGGTTCTCTGGCTGTGGAAGAGGAAGGAGGTTCTCTGGCTGTGGAAGAGAAAGGTTCTCTAGCTGTGGAAGAGGAATGAGGTTCTCTGGCTGTGGAAGAGGAAGGAGGTTCTCTGGCTGTGGAAGAGGAAGGAGGTTCTGTGGCTTTGGAAGAGGAAGGACGTTCTCTGGCTGTGGAAGAGGAAGGAGGTTCTCTGGCTGTGGAAGAGGAAGGAGGTTCTCTGGCTGTGGAAGAGGAAGGAGGTTCTCTGGCTGTGGAAGAGGAAGGACGTTCTCTGGCTGTGGAAGAGGAAGGAGGTTCTCTGGCTGTGGAAGAGGAAGGTGGTTCTGTGGCTGTGGAAGAGGAATGAGGTTCTGTGGCTGTGGAAGAGGAAGGAGGTTCTCTGGCTGTGGAAGAGGAAGGAGGTTCTCTGGCTGTGGAAGAGGAAGGAGGTTCTCTGGCTGTGGAAGAGGAAGGAGGTTCTCTGGCTGTGGAAGAGGAAGGAGGTTCTGTGGCTGTGGAAGAGGAAAAAGGTTCTCTGGCTGTGGAAGAGGAAGGAGGTTCTGTGGCTGTGGAAGAGGAATGAGGTTCTCTGGCCGTGGAAGAGGAATGAGGTTCTCTGGCTGTGGAAGAAGAATGAGGTTCTCTGGCTGTGGAAGAGGGATGAGGTTCTCTGGCTGTGGAAGAGGAACGAGGATCTCTGGCTGTGGAAGAGGAATGAGGTTCTCTGGCTGTGGAAGAGGAAGGAGGTTCTGTGTCTGTGGAAGAGGAAGGAGGTTTTGTGGCTGTGGAAGAGGAAGGAGGTTCTCTGGCTGTGGAAGGGGAACGAGGATCTCTGGCTGTGGAAGAGGAAGGAGGTTCTGTGGCTGTGGAAGAGGAATGAGATTCTCTGGCTGTGGAAGAGGAAGGAGGTTCTGTGGCTGTGGAAGAGGAAGGAGGTTCTCTGGCTGTGGAAGAGGAATGAGGTTCTGTGTCTGTGGAAGAGGAAGGAGGTTCTCTGGCTGTGGAAGAGGAATGAGGTTCTCTGGCTGTGGAAGAGGAACGAGGATCTCTGGCTGTGGAAGAGGAATGAGGTTCTCTGGCTTTGGAAGAGGAATGAGGTTCTCTGGCTGTGGAAGAGGAACGAGGATCTCTGGCTGTGGAAGAGGAAGGAGATTCTCTGGCTGTGGAAGAGGAGCGAGGTTCTCTGGCTGTGGAAGAGGAAGGAGTTGCTCTGGCTGTGGAAGAGGAATGAGGTTCTCTGGCTGTGGAAGAAGAAGGAGGTTCTCTGGCTGTGGAAGAGGAATGAGGTTCTGTGGCTGTATAAGAGGAAGGAGGTTCTGTGGCTGTGGATGAGGAAGGAGGTTCTGTGGCTGTGGAAGAGGAAGGGGGTTCTCTGGCTGTTTAAGAGGAACGAGGTCCTCTGGCTGTGGAAGAGGAAGGGGCTTCTCTGGCTGTGGAAGAGGAATGAGGTTCTGTGGCTGTGGAAGAGGAAGGAGGTTCTCTGGCTGTGTTAGAGGAAGGAGGTTCTGTGGCTGTGGAAGAGGAAGGAGGTTCTCTGGCTCTGGAAGAGGAAGGGGCTTCTCTGGCTGTGGAAGGGGAAGGAGGTTTTCTGGCTGTGGAAGAGGAATGAGGTTCTCTGGCTGTGGAAGAGGAAGGGGCTTCTCTGGCTGTGGAAGAGGAAGGAGGTTTTCTGGCTGTGGAAAAGGAAGGAGGTTCTCTGGCTGTGGAAGAGGAACGAGGTTCTTTGGCTGTGGAAGAGGAAGGAGGTTCTCTGGCTGTGGAAGAGGAATGAGGTTCTCTGGCTGTGGAAGAGGAATGAGGTTCTCTGGCTGTGTAAGAGGAGGGGGGTTCTGTGGCTGTGGAAGAGGAAGGAGGTTCTCTGGCTGTGGAAGAGGAAGGAGGTTCTCTGGCTGTGGAAGAGGAAGGAGGTTTTGTGGCTGTGGAAGAGGAGGGGGGTTCTCTGGCTGTGGAAGAGGAAGGAGGTTCTCTGGCTGTGGAAGAGGAAGGAGGTTTTCTGGCTGTGGAAGAGGAAGGAGGTTCTCTGGCTGTGGAAGAGGAAGGAGGTTCTCTGGCTGTGGAAGAGGAATGAGGTTCTCTGGCTGTGGAAGAGGAAGGAGGTTTTCTGGCTGTGGAAGAGGAATGCGGTTCTCTGGCTGTGGAAGAGGAATGAGGTTCTCTGGCTGTGGAAGAGGAAGGAGGATCTGTGGCTGTTGAAGAGGAGGGGGGTTCTCTGGCTGTGGAAGAGGAACGAGGTTCTCTGGCTGTGGAAGAGGAAGGAGGTTCTCTGGCTGTGGAAGAGGAATGAGGTTCTCTGGCTGTGGAAGAGGAAGGAGGTTCTGTGGCTGTGGAAGAGGAATGAGGTTCTCTGGCTGTGGAAGAGGAACGAGGTTCTCTGGCTGTGGAAGAGGAATGAGGTTCTGTGGCTGTGGAAGAGGAAGGAGGTTCTCTGGCTGTGGAAGAGGAAGGAGGTTCTCTGGCTGTGGAAGAGGAACGAGGTTCTCTGGCTGTGGAAGAGGAACGAGGTTCTCTGGCTGTGGAAGAGGAAGGAGGTTCTCTGGCTGTGGAAGAGGAAGGAGGTTCTCTGGCTGTGGAAGAAGAAGGAGGTTCTCTGGCTGTGGAAGAGGAAGGAGGTTCTCTGGCTGTGGAAGAGGAAGGAGGTTCTCTGGCTGTGGAAGAGGAACGAGGTTCTCTGGCTGTGGAAGAGGAAGGAGGTTCTCTGGCTGTGGAAGAGGAAATAGGTTCTTTGGCTGTGGAAGAGGAAGGAGGTTCTCTGGCTGTGGAAGAGGAATGAGGTTCTCTGGCTGTGGAAGAGGAAGGAGGTTCTCTGGCTGTGGAAGAGGAATGAGGTTTTCTGGCTGTGGAAGAGGAAGGAGATTCTCTGGCTGTGGAAGAGGAAGGAGGTTCTGTGTCTGTGGAAGAGGAAGGAGGTTCTGTGGCTGTGGAAGAAGAATGAGGTTCTCTGGCTGTGGAAGAGGAAGGAGGTTCTGTGGCTGTGGAAGAGGAAGGAGGTCCTGTGGCTGTGGAAGAGGAAGGAGGTTCTCTGGCTGTGGAAGAGGAAGGAGGTTCTGTGGCTGTGGAAGGGGAAGGAGGTTCTGTGGTTGTGGAAGAGGAACGACGTTCTGTGGCTGTGGAAGAGGAAGGAGGTTCTCTGGCTGTGGAAGAGGAAGGAGGTTCTCTGGCTGTGGGAGAGGAAGGAGGTTCTGTGGCTGTGGAAGAGGAAGGGGCTTCTCTGGCTGTGGAAGAGGAAGGAGGTTTCCTGGCTGTGGAAGAGGAAGGAGGTTTCCTGGCTGTGGAAGAGGAAGGAGGTTCTCTGGCTGTGGAAGAGGAAGGAGGTTCTGTGGCTCTGGAGGAGGAAGGGGCTTCTCTGGCTGTGGAAGAGGAAGGAGGTTCTCTGGCTGTGGAAGAGGAAGGAGGTTCTCTGGCTGTGGAAGAGGAAGGAGGTTCTGTGGCTGTGGAAGAGGAAGGAGGTTCTGTGGCTGTGGAAGAGGAATGAGGTTCTCTGGCTGTGGAAGAGGAAGGAGGTTCTCTGGCTGTGGAAGAGGAAGGAGGTTCTGTGGCTGTGGAAGAGGAAGGTGGTTCTGTGGCTGTGGAAGAGGAAGGAGGTTCTGTGGCTGTGGAAGAGGAAGGAGGTTCTGTGGCTGTGGAAGAGGAATGAGGTTCTCTGGCTGTGGAAGAGGAAGGAGGTTCTCTGGCTGTGGAAGAGGAAGGAGGTTCTCTGGCTGTGGAAGAGGAAGGAGGATATCTGGCTGTGGAAGAGGAACGGGGTTCTGTGGCTGTGGAAGAGGAATGAGGTTCTGTGGCTGTGGAAGAGGAATGAGGTTCTCTGGCTGTGGAAGAGGAAGGAGGTTCTCTGGCTGTGGAAGAGAAACGAGGATCTCTGGTTGTGGAAGAGGAAGGAGGTTCTCTGGCTGTGGAAGAGGAAGGAGGTTCTCTGGCTGTGGAAGAGGAAGGAGGTTTTCTGGCTGTGGAAGAGGAAGGAGGTTCTCTGGCTGTGGAAGAGGAACGAGGTTCTCTGGCTGTGGAAGAGGAAGGAGGTTCTGTGGCTGTGGAAGAGGAAGGAGGTTCTCTGGCTGTGGAAGAGGAAGGAGGTTCTCTGGCTGTGGAAGAGGAAGGAGGTTCTCTGGCTGTGGAAGAGGAAGGAGGATCTCTGGTTGTGGAAGAGGAAGGAGGTTCTCTGGCTGTGGAAGAGGAATGAGGTTCCCTTTCTGTTGATGACAGGGGAGGTTGTTTGGCTCTGAAACTGGAATGGGCTTCTTTGGTTGTGTAATAGGAATGAGGTTGTTTCGCTCTGGAAGAGGAATAGTGATTTCTGGCTGTGAAAGAGGAAGAAGCTTCTGAGGTTGTGGAAAAGGTTTGAGATTTGGCTTTGAAATAGGCATAAGGTTCTCTGGTTGTGGAAGAGTATATATAGTCTCTTGCTGTGAAGTACGAATGAGCTTCTCTGGTTGTGGAAGAGGAATGGTGTTCTCTGACTGTGAAATGGGAACGAGGTTCTCTGGTTGATGAACAGGTTTTAGGTTCTCTGATTGTGAAATAACGAGGTTCTCTTGTTGTGAAATAGGATAGAGGTACTCTGGTTGTGGGAGAATAAGGTTCTCTGGCTGTGAAATAGGACCGTGGTTTTCTGGTTCTGAAATGAGAACGATTTTCTCTGGTTGTGACAGAGAAACGAGGTTCTCTAGCTGTGGGCGAGGAGTGAGATTTTCTGGTTTTGAGGGAGAAATTAGGTTCTCTGGCTGTGGGCGAGGAGTGAGGTTTTCTGGTTTTGAGGGAGAAATTAGGTTCTCTGGCTGTGGGCGAGGAGTGAGGTTTTCTGGTTTTGAGGGAGAAACGAGGTTCTCTGGCTGTGGGCGAGGAGTGAAGTTTTCTTGTTTTGAGGGAGAAACGAGGTTCTCTGGCTGTGGGCGAGGAGTGAAGTTTTCTTGTTTTGAGGGAGAAACGAGGTTCTCTGGCTGTGGGCGAGGAGTGAGATTTTCTGGTTTTGAGGGAGAAATGAGGTTCTCTGGCTGTGGGCGAGGAGTGAGGTTTTCTGGTTTTGAGGGAGAAACGAGGTCCTCTGGCTGATGAATAGGAACGAGATTCTCTGGATGTGAAAGAGGAACGAGTTTCTCTGGTTTCCGAAGAGGAATAGGTTTCTTTATCCGTGCAGAGAAAATGTTCTGTGGCTGTAATAGAGGATGGGCTTGATTTACTTTGCCTTGAATCTTTGGCCGTGCTTTGTCATGCTGTGACTGTGGATGTATTTTGGATTGTTGGACCACAGGAACATGTCTGTCTAGGCACGGCTTTGTGAGAAAGATGTTTGGATTCAACAATGTTAGATGTGTGTGGAAATGGAGGTTTAGGGCAGGATATTCTGTGGTTGGAGAGGAGGGAACAGAGGATGGATATATTGACATAAGGGATGGGGAGTTGCCTTTAGGAGATGGGGAAGATGAAATGAATGGAGAAAAAAGGGAAGCTAAGAACTGACCAAGAGGCGCAGGTACTGTAGACGGAAACGCCGAGGAAATAGGAACAAGTGATTCCGTTTCTAATGGGGGAAAGAAATCAATTTTAGTAGGATGAAATATTACTTGGGATTGGATAGGGGTTCTAGGTCGGACAAGGTTCCCAGTGGCCAAGGGCTGAGGCATGTAAGATGGGGAAAGAATTTGGCTGTCTGGTGAAGGGGTTTGAAAAGACAAGGAATTTTTTTTATGGTCACGAGGCAGAAAGGCTTGTGAGACGTGTTTCTTGTCTGTAGAGCAAGGCTTAGGACCTGGGGAAAGATGTTCATTGTTTGGAGGATGGCTCTTGGGAGCTGGTGAGACTTGTTCATTGCTTGGCGAGTGGGGCTTCTTTGCTAGGGGGTTTTTACTTTGAATACGGGGCTTAAGGTCTGGGGAGAATCGCTCAGTGTTTGCAGTCCCAGTGGCCGGGAAGGGAAATACAAAGGGCGCAGGGAAATATCCACTTGCATAGTTCTGCATTGCAGACGAAGGGGGAGCATAAAGGGTGGCTGTGGTGTCACCTGAATTATTTGTAGAGGGAGCCATGGCAGGGGACAGAACAGGGACAGAAGCAGGGGAAAAAGGGAGAGCAGTCGGGGAACTGAGTTCGTTTTCTGTTGTGTGATTGACACTGGAGGTGAAAGGGACGCCCTTAGCCAAGGCTTGAGATGCATGGGTTGGCGAAACTGCTGCAGAAGAATTCCGGCATCGTAGCCATGCGAGAGAGTAAAGACGAACGCGTTTAGGGGATGTAGCCAGGTCTTTTGTGGCTTGTCGAGCTTCATTTGTCAGACCAGCTTCTGCCTGGCGTACTGGGGAAGAGAAAGGAGGCTTCGGGCGTGGCTTAGGCAATGGCGATGCATCAGGGTGGTCACCCAATGAGGTTGGTACGAAGGTGTTTTCTCCAAGAGCGAGCTGCCACAGTAACAGTAGTATGTAAACGCCCAAGAGTCGAGCTCTGGGGTCAGGCTGGAATAAGGAGAAGATAATGCTATTCATAAATGCGGCATTTCTATTCAGAATATTTTGAAAAATAGTGCATATCTAGATTACTTCCCTGCCCATCATACCTCAGACGTAATAGGATGATGTGAACAAGCTTCATGCATATTTTCATGGTTATTAAACTGAACTGAAGTGTCATGATAATAATAACACACACAATGTATTGCTAATGGTGTCTCTAGAAAGAGGATTGATCTTTTATGTTTGATTCTAGAAAGCTTATAATGGAGAAAATAATAGCATATATGTATGCATATACATTTATGTAGGCATATCTATATCTATATATTTATCTACCGGTAAGATACCTTAGTAATAACAATTACATTATACCTCTCTATCTATCTAACTGTTATCTACATATCTATATCTATGATAATAATGATAATAATAATGTAATACTGGTAATGATAATAACGATATTAATATCTATAGTAATCAAAATGATAATTATATCGACAACAATAACAGCAATGATAATAATGACAATAATAATAATGATAATGATAAAACCAACAACGAAGATAATGATCGCAATAATTATAATAACAATGATAAAAACATTTATTTAAATGTCTCATGAAGACATTTTGGTCGCATTAGCTAACCTCCGCATAACCTTTTGTTAAGAATTACTGATGGATGATTGATGGGAAAAGAAAGAGAGAGAGAAAGAGAGAGTGTCAGGATTTTTTGTTTTTCCTTAACTTTGGTGGGTTATACAGACAATTCTGGTTTGGCTGTTTATTCTGAAGAAGTGGGAGCATAGTGTGGCTATGTCTCGTGCTGTGCAGTTTTGGGCAAAGGGGACCCCAATGGCGCGCCGAGCTGTAATGCGTGTTTGGGAGCGACCCCAAGGGGAGGTCTGGTCCGCGCCGTCACCCCTGGTCAACTGTCCTGTAGCTTTCAAGAGTGGGTCTGGAGTCCCTAGCGTTGGGGACGTGGGAAGGTAATCCTTGTTCCTCAGATCGCTCGGCATACGCTATTAACCGTCGTCCTCGACGGGCTGGTGCTGGCGTTCTCTGAAAGAAGTACACCAGAGGCAGAGACAGGGAGAGAGACAGGAGGGCCAGCAATGGGGGGGGAGGCTGTGTGATAGCAAGGGCCGTAAAATATAATCAAACTATATAAGATTGCAATGAGTGTTATTTCAGTTATTTGCATGAATTTCCAGTTTTTATTTATTTTTTCCATTAATTCACTGTCCAAAGATAGACAGAGGAGCATGCTTAGGGAGACAATTGCAATAGTCCGCAAGGACTTGCTTGAGTTGCAATTGTCTCAGATAGCAGGAGATGAAAATCTACAAGAGATAAGCATTGTGCAGAACTACAAGGAAGCAAAAGGTGTTGCAGTTCGCAAGAACGTCTTGAACGACTAATAAGAGAAATGAGAATGCAACAATGCAGAGTTCAGCAGTGTACAGCGCAATGATGCATACAGTATACGTCTGTCTAATAGTAAATGTTCTAATCTCATTTCACTGAAAATTGTCTATCGCACGATAACAGCAGCGTTTTGAGGCAAAGCAATAATGAAAATAGGTACGTATGCAGTCCTCAAATTTTCGGGAGCGACTCATTACATCAAATATGCATCAAATAAGTACGTAACGCAAGGCAAGAATACACGATTGGCGCAAGTCGACTGTTTTCTCAGAAACAGTACGTATGTAATTCTTGTGCAATTCACAGGTTTGTACGAGACATTGTGCGTATGTGGCTGCAGAAGTGATGAGTAGACTAGTTGAGTAAGTGAATGGGTGAGAGTTATGAAATGAGCAAGCCAGAGAATAGCATTGAAAACACTGTTCAGATTAGATTTAGAAATATCAAAATACAGATCAAAGCGATAATGAGTAAAAAAGGAATAGGACGGCATGGAAGTTGGAAGAAATAACTGAAGGGAAGGAGGATGGGGGGATCAGGTATGTAAACGGGGATGGGGATGTGGGTTGCACGCAATGAAAATAATTACCAATCTGACTGCACGAAAAGAACATTCACATCAATAACAATAATAAACTTACGGTAATTGCAATATTAATCAACAACAATGCGAAATCATACAAAATGTTACTTTAATTACTACCTAAAATGAATGAAACGGTGACAGGTTTGTTGCAGAACAGACTAAGGCTTGCAGAGCAACGCATGATGCAAGCGGGTTTGGGTCAGCTTCTCTTGGACATCTGACAGCCTTAAAGACACCCCTCGTGGTTGTAAATGATATATATTTAAAAGAAATTCCCTGAGGAAAAGTGATGACGGACCCAACCGTAGAAGGGGTATATCATCGACGAGCTCATACCCAGAACGCAAAATGGGCATCCCATCTTCTTGGGGAATACCAGCGATAATTTCACATCTAGTCGTTAAAAGAAGGGCGCGGCGCGGTTCTTAGATCGCCTCTAGCGATAAGTGTGCAGCTTGGCACATACAGGACAACTTAACATTAACTTAACACTAGTTACATGTCTATACCCAGCTGGAGGTCGTCACCGAGGACGATGTAATAATGATGAGGTAAGGTTCGTGATTAAGATTGAATAATGAAGAAAATGTTTCGAAAATTAGGTCGGCATACTAACGATTATCGTATGAAGGGGAAAAAATGGAAAATCATTAGGCTAACCAAGGTAGTTTCGCATTTAGTGATCATTTATGAAAGCGAAAATCACGAACAATATGAAATCGTAGTAGCTGTATAATATAATTAATCTCTAACACGGAGATAACTGAATAAGATATAAATACAAATAGCTTGAATGTATTTTTCGGTCGAATCAGATGGCTATAAGTAGGTACCTTCTACCTGAGTAAGGTCAAGTGAGGTCATTATCTGAATATTCGTTAAAAATAGCAATAGCTAGTAGATATAAAATTAAATAATATTGTGAAAAACAAGTACACAATAATCTAGAAATTAAATAATCAAATTACCAATATTTGAAACGAAGGACTTACCATACATGAATAATTAAAGAAAAAATATATCTATAAAGAAGAATAATTATGGCGGAATATACTTCGGAATATGCACAAATATACTATAATAATAACGTAAAATCATGCAAATTAATTCTATGAATTATGTTATCAATATTACGGCTAAGTAAATTCATAATTTAACGCTAGTGGCGTGAACAGAAATATTGGAAAATAGGTAGAGAGGGAGGGGAATAACAGGTGGGGGTTAGGAGGGACGGGAATAATGGTGGGGGTTAGGAGGGAGGGCAATAACGGTGGGGGTTAGGAGGGAGGGGAATAAGGGGTGGGGGTTAGGAGGGAGGGGAATAATGGTGGGGGCTAGGAGGGAGGGCAGTACCGGTGGGGGTTAGGAGGGCGGGGAATAACGGTGGGGGTTAGGAGGGAGGGGAATAACGGGTGGGGGTTAGGAGGGACGGGAATAACGGTGGGGGTTAGGAGGGAGGGGAATAACGGGTGGGGGTTAGGAGGGACGGGAATAACGGTGGGGGTTAGGAGGGAGGGGAATAGCGGGTGGGGGTTAGGAGGGAGGGAGGGGGTTCAGGACGGCAGGGATGGTAATAGCAGGAGGGTGGGGGGGAAGGGGTAGGGGGGGGAGCGTGGGGAAAGAGAAAATGTTTGTTTGTGCATAATTTAACTAAATTATTTAAATATCAAAAAATATCCCACAAACGCGTAATCAAATTGAGCCAAAAATGCATTTAATAATAATATACGAATTGAACATCGATATAGCGTTGGTTAATACAGTTGGAGATAATGAGAATAAGAAAGGTGCCAAGAATATGGCAATACCTATACCTGGTGCCGCATGGCTTAGTATGATTAAGTTAAAGAAAAATGCACGGTATAGTTCACCCACATATCAAGATATCAAGACAATGAATCTATTATTCTAGCATGATCGAGTTTGATATATATATATATATATATATATATATATATATATATATATATATATATATATATATATATATATATATATATATATAAAATACGTCTAAGAAAGAAATAACTCTCGCAAGTGAAAAATTTAGAGATTGATTCCCTTAAAAAGACGACGATCTACCATGACAAAAAAACATGGTATGTAGCAGAAAAAAGGAAAGGAAATACACTTTGCACGGACACTTGTTCAGATATTTGAAAACAAATCACTGCACTTATGAAAAATATCGTATGGCATGCACACATAGGCGAAGAAAGGGGAAAGAAAAGAAGTGCCCAGGGCGTACTTACAATTTTTCGGAAGTGTGTCTTGGAGGAGGCATGGAATTCGTGTCGCAGCTGCATACATGGACATCCCGCCGTCTGCCACCAGTTGTCAGGGTTTTGTTTTCCCCTGACTTTGGTGGGTTATGGAGACACGATTCTGGTTCGGCTGTTTATTCTGAAGAAGTGGTAGCGTGGCGTGGCTATGTCTCGTGCTGTGCAGTTTGGGGCAAAGGGGAGCCCAAGGGCGCGCCGAGCGGTAACGCGCGTGTGGGACCGACCCCAAGGTTTGGTCTGGTCAGGTCAACTGTCCTGTAGCTTTCAAGAGTGGGTCTGGAGTCCCTAGCGTTGGAGACGTGGGAAGGTAATCCTTGTTCCTCAGAGAGAGAGAGAGAGAGAGAGAGAGAGAGAGAGAGAAAGAGAGAGAGAGAGAGAGAGAGACAGAGAGAGAGAGAGAGAGAGAGAGAGAGAGAGAGAGAGAGAGAGAGAGAGAGAGAGAGAGAAGGAGAGAAAGAAAGAAAGAAAGAAAGAAAGAAAGAGAGAAAGAAAAAAAGAAAGAAAGAGAGAAAGAGAGAAAGAGAGAGACAGAGACAGAGAGCGAGAAAGACAGACACAGATGAGAGAGAGAGAGAGAGAGAGAGAGAGGGAGAGAGAGAGTGGCAGAGAAAGAAAAAAAGAAAGTAAGAAAGAAAGAAAGAAAGAAAGTAAGAAAGAAAGAAAGAAAGAGAGAAAGAAAGAAAGTAATAAAGGAAGAAAGAAAGAGAGAGAGATAAGTCAAGGCAGGTCATGTAAAAAAAAGTTAATCGGTGAGTTGCCTTAGTAAATGTTTACGGTCCTGACTATCGTTCATTTTGTTCAATTTGTGACTTGTTGCCAGTGAACAAACCTAAGAGCAGACGCATTCTTTCTATCTTTCGCTACTATCGTTAAAAGATTGTCTAGAAGCTCGCAATCAACAATGATAATGATGCAGATGATAATAATGATAATAATATTGATAATAGTAGTAGCAGCAGCAGTAGTAGTAGTAGTAATAATAATAATAATAATGATAATAGTGATCATAGTAATAATAATAATAATAATGATAATAATAATAATAATAATGGTGATAATAATAATAATGATAATAATAATAATGGTGATAATAATAATAATAATAATAATAATAATGGTGATAATAATAATAATAATAATAATAATAATGTTGATAATAATAATAATAATAATAATAATAATAATAATAATAATAATAATAATAATTGTAGTAATAATAATGTTGATAATAATAATGATGATAATAATGATAGCGATAATCAGTACTACTGATAACGGATGGTGGAGATGGTAATGATTATAAGTTTTATGAAAAGATTAGCAGGCAGTTAATATAAGTATAATAACATTGATTGCAATTATCTTCAATATTTTTGTTACATGAAAAGGCAACCGCATCAGAGGACACGAAATCAAGGTGTTTCTACATCCAGCAGCTTAAACATGCTAAAGGAATCGTATGACTACACAAACACACACACACGCGCGCGCGCGCACACACACACACGCACACAGATACGCACACACGCACATACACACACACACGCGCACACACACACACACACACAAGCACAGACACACACACACACACACACGCACGCACACACACACACGTACAAACACACACACACACACGCGCGCGCGCGCGCGCACACATACACACAGACACGCACACACACACAAACACACACAGACACGCACACACACATACAAACACACACGCACACACACACTCACACATAAAGTGGAATCTGTCGAAGGAAATTCTAGTGCAAGAGCCCAAGATGTCTTAATGGCTGATGAAAAGAGGCTGTTCCTCTTAGAAGCGAGGTGTTGCTCCTTGGCTCAGAAATGAACAAAAGATATGTAGAATGATATTAGGATACACATTTCTTTCCTATGAAACCGATATAGCTGGCTTACGTAGTCTTATCTTAGTGAAGTGGATACAAACAAATTTCGTATGAATATTACAAGCTGTAACAATTCACAAGCCACACCCGAAAAAGCCCCCCCTCAAAAAAAAAAAAAAAAAAAAAAAAATCTTTAAATTAAGAACAACAAATCTGAAGAAACAGTTAAGGACAAAAGCAAAATCGTATCTTCAACCGCCAAACGCCCAGATGACGTGGATTTAGTAGTTTAAGAGGATTTCGGAGCTTAATTCACACAACCTTTGCATCTGACGAGATAGATAGATAGATAGATAGATAGAGAGAGAGGGAAAGAGAAAGAGAAAGAGAGAGAGAGAGAGAGAGAGAGAGAGAGAGAGAGAGAGAGAGAGAGAGAGAGAGAGAGAGAGAGAGAGAGAGAGAGAGAGAGAGAGAGAGATTTCATGTCTCCTAAGTTGGGCAAAGACACATATCTGGTAAAAAATTCATAAAAATCTGTTCATAACTGTTTGTGTTATCCTGCTAGCTATCTAACCAGCAAACAAACCAATGATACCAAAAACATAACATTCTTGGCGGAGTTAATAATTATGATAATGATAATGATGATAATAATGATCACTCTAACAATAGTGAAAATGATAATAATGATGATTATCATAATAACAGTGATAATAATGATGATTATAATAGTGCTGATAATATTAACAAGTGATAATGATAACAGATTAATGATGCTGATAATGCTGATAATGATGATAACAATAATAATAATTATAGTGATAATGATGATAATACTACTGCTACTTCTAACAATAACATTAATGTTAACTGTAATGAGAACGATGATGATTATCATAATAAAAGCAATAACGGTAATAATAATAATTATAATAATAATGATAATAACGATGAAGATGACAATAACGATAATGATGATAATATTGATGCAGAAAAGGTACGAGTGGGAATGAAAATTACTTCTATCGTGAAGATATTCATTCTAATTCATACGTTTTCTACATTTGTAACAATGGATACGGTTCAATGATGATGATATTAATGACAATGATAACAACAATAACAAAATACATAACCATAATAGCAATGAAAATAATTCCAGTAGTAGCAATAATAAAGAGAACAATGATTATAATGATAACAAAGGTATTACTGGAAATGCACACCTAATTTAAAGAATTTGAGCTTACCATGTGGTAGAACATATCATTCTATGAAAGTTTTCTTTTATACCATTTTCTGCACAGATTGATAATAACGGTGTTATAGAAGATATAAAATCCATGATTTCTAAGAGCCACAGTTACTTTACGTCTCCAGCGCCGCGACAAAATGACAAAAAGTCGTTAAGCGCGACGGGAAATCGGACGGATTCGTAGCGGATGACGTATGCGAGGGAAATCAAATGAGCCAATTAGATTCGTGCGTGAACGTCACGTGAACATAGACACTCGATAGAACCAATCAGATATGGAATAGATCATCACGTGACAATAGAAGCTGGGCCTAGGAGAAGCCTTTTGAAATTCAAATCAGTTCCATCATGGCTAGACAGTGTGTAGGCTGTGAGAAAAATTATTACGATTTCACTGCGAAATATCAACAAAATAACGAAGCAAGCTTACTAAATCTACATCACGGTGTACTTCCAGTGGAAGTACAATGCCCGCACTGTAAGACATGTGTTATTACCAGTGGGTTTGTGGTGCATGGAGTAGGATTGAAAAAACATTACGAAGAAAGCAGTGGGTAATTTTCTATATTACGTCCGCATGACCGATATCGACGATTTTGGTATCGTTGGATTCCTCTCACTCTCCACATTGCAAATAGATAGTGTTTATTGCGCGCTAACCCCCCGTTAGCGACAAACTTGGTCCCGATTGCGGGGGCGACGATGTCGGAGCGCCGGACGTAATATAGAAAATTACCCTAATAATTTAACCTCACAGTGAAAATAATCATAGTTCTTCACAGTGTAACTTTGCTGAAAGCGATCGCAATCCCCGACAACAACTACCTGGATGACCCCGACGATCCCAGTGACCCCGCAGCCTGGCCCGTCTGGAGTTAAGGCTGAAGGTAAGAATAACATCCCTCCCTGAAAGGAGGTTTAAGGGAGCGGAGCACCCTATACAACCCGGAAATGTGTTGATATATTATATTTACTAGTATTCTACCGATATTTCTCGAAATTCCCAGATATGTAGGCCTATGATGCCCTCCCCAGCTATTGAGACCTATATCACAGTTATGCTTCTTTTGCGAGGGAAATTGCTAGGTTCGTTCGAAACACGACGAAAGCCATTGGAAAGTTATTCAATTCACCCCCAAAATGGTGTGGGTTTGCAGTTCCAAATTTACTATAACGTATGATAAGAATAGTGAAGATTATAGTAAGGATAAAAATTAGACCAATGAGCCAGTGATGAAAATTTTAATAATATCGTTGATTAAATGATGTCACCAGTGGCTACATTATAACAGGGAAATGTCTGTAATAATAATAACTACTGAAGTATTTACAATAATTATGATTACGACGAAAATTGGTAAATAAGATGAAAGATATATACTTGTGTAAATGGGAAAGTTATGTTCATATTAATGAAATATTACGCGTAGAATAATTCATTTCATTACGAATATTGTATTCAATATTAATGTAGGTATATATAATGATCGTATTAATGATATTAGGATTAACAATACTAATCCGAATGAAGATGATGATAATGGTGACGATGATGATGATAAATACACTATAACTACTACTACTATTGATTTTGATGATGATAATGGCAATGAAATAAGAATAATGATAAAAACTATACTAATGACAGAACATGATAATGACTGGGATGATGATGATAATCATGATAATAATGATCATAAAAATAACAAAGTTAATGGCAATAACATTGCTAGTGACCATGATGAGAATGGGGATATTAATGATAGTGATAACAATTACGATAACAATAATTATAGTAATAATAATGGTAATAATGATAATGATAATAATAATAATAATAATAATAATAATAATAATAATAATAATAATGATAATAATGATATTAATATTGATAATAACAATAATAATGATAATGATAATAATAATGATAATAATAATAATAATAATAATAATAATAATAAAGATAATGAAATTAATGATAATAATAATAATAATGATAATGATAATGATAATGATAATGATAATGATAATAAATAATAATAGCAGCAATAACAATAACAATAATAGTAATAATAATGATAATAATAATACTGATAATAATGATGGTAAAATAACGATGATGATAATAATAATAGTAATAATAATAATACTGATAATAATAATAATGATAATAATAATAATAATAATAATAATAATAACAGTGATGATAATAATAATAACAATGATGATGATGATGATGATGATGATGATGATGATGATGATGATGATGATGATGATGATGATGATGATAATAATAATAATAATAATGATAATGATAATATAGGTAATAAAAGTAATGATAATAAAAACAACAACAATGATAATAGCCATGACAACAATGGTAATGATAATAATGACTATGATAATCATGATAGTAATAACAACAGCAATCACAAAAATGATGATAATATTAACAATGATAATAAAAGACAAAAAGATAAAAAATAATTATAACAATAACGATAATAACAATGATAACGGTAATAATTATCATTATCATGATGCAATTGTTATCATTATAATTTTTTTGATATATGATCATAATAATGATAAAATGATCATGATAACAATGATAACGATAATGATAAGAATGATGATAAGGATAATGATAATAACATCAGCAACAATAGTGACATTAATAATGATAATGTTGGTAATAGTAATATGGTAATAGTAGTAATAATGATATAAACAAAAATGATGATAATGACACTAATTATAAGAATGATAATGGCAATATTAATAACGGTAGTAATGATAATGAAGATAATGATAGTAATAGGAGGAGCTACAATAGTAATAGTAATAATAATGGTAGAAAAAGGGAAATAACAATAATAATAATAATGATAATAATAATAATAACAATAATGATAATAATAATAATAACAATAATGGTAATAATAACAATAATGATAATAATAACAATAGTGATGATAACAATGAGTATGATAATAATAACATTAATGATGAAAATAAAAATGATAACAATAATGATAATAATAATTATGATAATAACAATGATGATAATAATGATGATACTAATAACAATAATAATAATAAAGACAACGATAATCATAATATTAATAATAATGAAATAGTAATATTAATGATAATAATAATAATGATAATAATAATAATAATGATAATGATAATGATGATGATGATGATAATGATAATAGTGATAATGATTATAATGATAATGACAATTACAATGATAATGATAATAAGAACAATGATAGCAATATCAATGATATTACCAATGATAATAATAGTGATACTAAAAGTGGTGCGAATATTGCTGATACTGATGGTGTTAATGGTAATGATAAACATAATAATAAAACGATGATAATATTAGTACTTCTACTACTACTACTAATGATAATGATAATAATAATAATTATAATGATAGCAATGATGATGATTATAATGACAATGATACTGATACTGATACTGATAATGATACTGATAATAATAATGATAATAGTAATAACAGTAATGACAGTGATACTGATAATAATAATAATGACAGTGATGCTGATAATGATAATAATAATGATAGTGTTTCTGATGATAATGATAATGATAATGATAACAGTAATAATTAAATTAATTGTAGTGGTATTGGCATTGATGATGGTAATGATAATGATAATGAAAATAGTGATGATATTTATGATTATAATCAATAGAGTAATAGTGATGATAATAATATTAATAATAATGATAGTAATAATGATGACAATAAAGATAAAATTGAATATGGTAATGATAATGACGTTGATTATAATGCTGATAATAATGATGATAATCATGTAAAATGATGATTTTAATAAAAGTAATAATAATGATAGTAATATCCATAATAATGATAATAATAATGATAGTGATGATGATGGTAACAGCAAGAACAACAACAACAGCAATAATAACAATGTTGATAATAACAATGATGATAATAACAACAAAAATGACAGGACATAAAAGAAACAACTTATAAAATAACAATAACTAAAGTAAGTTTGTAAATAATTTTTCGAGAAATATTGGCCATGAGGACAATAATTCAGGGAAAACAACATTCACATGCAAAAAATCTGATGCTCATGGAAATAAGGAAAAAGAAGTACAGTAAAAGAAATATAGGAATGATAATAAATAAAAATGAGAATGATGATGAGAATGTAGAGTTGCCGGTTAATGAAATTAGGACGGAAGCGAAAATTGCCTTCGTTGAGATGATGATCATAGGGAATACTTGTTTGTTTGTTTGAGATGCGTTTGTGGTGTGTGTGTGTGTGTGTGTGTGTGTGTGTGTGTGTGTGTGTGTGTGTAGATGTGTGTGTGTAGGTGGGTAGATGGGTGTGTATGTCTGTGTGCTCTTCAATGTTCAGTACGTATGTTTATGCGAACGGGCAGTCTGTCCGTACGTATGTATGTATGTATGTATATATGTACGTACGTATGTAAGTCAACCCCACGCAGCCGACGCGCACACACACTAACACGCACACACCGCCTTTCTTACTCTTACTTGGTGCTGCCGTCTCGGGTGTCCAGCGCCATCTTAAGGGCCTTAACAGTAAATAATTATTCCCGTATATTTTCCTTCAGCCACTGCCGTGCTTCCGCCACTTGGGATGCGTGACAACCGGGTTCCGCGTTTCTGCGGTTCGTCAGCACCACTTCGCACCTTTTCCTTCTCCGTCGCACTTTGGGTCAGACGAGCACTTAGTCCTTCTTGCCTTTGACACGTCGAAGGCATTCCCTTTTCATCTGCGAGATCTTACGGCACCACAAAGGGGCTTCTATGGCACCTAATAACCACCTGATTCTTACCATAGTGCCAGCAAAGGCGGCTGGCGTCTATCTGCCTTGGCCCGCCTGCCCACGGGTCACATACCAAGATCACTGTTTCAAAACAATTACATCACTTGTCTGCTTTCTTCCCTTTCCGCTCCCCCCCCCCCTCCCCGCCTCCGATCATCCTGCCCCCCTTCCCAAGACCCTTCTCCTCCCCCAATAATGCCCCTCTCCCTACCCAGGCCCCGTACAATTCTCCTGTGTCCACCCTCTTCCCATTGCTCCTAACTGCCCACCCTCTCCCCTCATCCCAGTACCCACCCTCTTCCCATTGCTCCAGTACCCACCCTCCCCCCATCTACCCCCAATGCCCACCCCCCTCCCTCATCTGCCCCCGTACCCACCCTCTCCCCCTCACCCCCCAACCCACCCCTCCCCATCACCCCCGTACCCCATTACCATGCCACACCCTCCCCCATCACCCCCTGTATGCCATCCTCCCTACCATCATCCCCGTACCCACCCTCCCCATCACCCACCAACCCACCCTCTCCCATCACCTGCGGCCTCATGTGGGCTCATGTTGATGGACATCATCATACAGTTCCGAGTCACGTTTCCTTTTGAAACCGAAAGCGAGGGGCAGGAGGGGGAGGGGGAGGGGCAGGGGGAGGGGGCGTGGAGGGGCAGGGGGAGGGGGCGGGAGGGGCAGGAGGAAGGGGGAGGGGGGCTGGGGGAGGAAGCGGGAGGGGGCAGGGGAGTGGGAGGGCAGGGGAGTGGTTTTGGAAGAGGGCAGGGGGTTCAAGGGCGGGAGGGGCAGGGGGTGGGGGCAGGAAAGGGGAGGGGGAAGGGGCAGTTGGGGGAGGGAGCGGGAAGGGCAGGGGAAGGAGGCGGGAGGAAGCCAGGAGGTGGTGGCGGAGGGAGACAGGGGGGAAGGGGCAGGGGGAGGAGGGGCTGGAAAGGCAGGGGGAAGGGGCAGGGGAGGGGGCGAGGAGTGGCAGGGGAGGGGGAGGGAGGGGCAGGTGTGAGGGGGAGGGAGGGGGCAGGGGGAGGGGGCGTGGAGGGGTAGGGGGTGGGGAGCGGGAGAGGGGCAGGGGAAGGAAGCGGGAGGGGCAGAGGGGAAGGGGCGGGAGAGGGGCAGGGGGAGAGGGAGGGGCGGGAGGGGGCAGGGGGAGGGGAGGGCGGGAGGGGCAGGGGGAGGGGGAGCGGGGCGGAGAGAGGGGCAGGGGGAGGGAGGCGGGGAGGGCAGGGGGAGGGGGCGTGGAGGGGCAGGGGGAGGGGGGAGGGAGGGGCAGGGGGAGGGGGAGGGAGGGGCAGGGGGAGAGGGTGGGAGGGGCAGGAGGGAGGGAGGGGCAGGGGTAGGGCGGCGGAGGGGCAGGGGAGGGGGCAGGGAGGGGTAGGGGGTGGGGGGCCCGGGAGGGGCAGGGGTGGGGCGTGCGGAGGGGCAGGGGGTGGGGGGCGGGAGGGAGCAGGGGGGTGGGGGCAGGGAGGGGGCAGGGGGTGGGGCGGGAGGGGCAGGGGTGGGGGCAGGGAGGGGCTGGGGTTGGGGAGGGCAGTGGAGGGGTGAGGGGAGTGGGGGCGGGGCAGGGAGCAGGGGGAGGGGCGGGAGGGGCAGGGGGAGGGGCGGGGAGGAGGGCAGGAGGGAGCAGGAGAGGGGAGGAGGCGGGAGGAGGCAGGGGGAGAAGGCAGGAGTGGCAAGGGGGAAAGGGGCAGGAGGGAAGGGGTAGAGGGGCGGGAAGGGCAGGGGGAGGGAGGAGGGAGGAGGAAGGCAGGGGAGGGGAGGGAGGAGGGCAGGGAGGGGGCGGGAGGAAGGCAGGAGAGGAGGGGGCAGGGAGGGGCAGGGGGGGGGGGGGCGGGGAGGGGAGCAGGGGGAGGGGCGGGAGGGGCAGGGGGAAGGGGCGGGAGGGGCAGGGAGGGGGCGGGAGGGCAGGAGGAAGGGGTAGGGGAAGGCTGGGGGAGGAGGGCAGGAGGAGGCAGGGGGAGGGGCGGAGGGGGCAGGGGAGGGGGCAGGGAGGGGGCAGGGGGAAGGGGCAGGGAGGGGCAAGAGGCGGAGGGGCAGGAAGGCAGGGAGGCGGCAGGGAAGGGGCGGGGAAGGGCAGGAGGGGCAGGAGGGCGGGAGGGAGCAGGAGGAAGGGGTAGGGGGCTGGGGGAGGCAGGCGGAGGCAGGGCAGGAGGGGGCAAGGGAGGGGCAGGGGAGAGGGGGCGGAGGGGGGCAGGAAAGGAAAAGGGTAGAAGGGGGCTGGGAGGGAGGAGGCAGGGAGGGCCAGGGGGAGGGGGCGGGAGGGAGCAGGGGGAGGGGCCGGGAGGGGCGGGGGGGAGGGGCAGGGAGGGGCAGGGGGAGGGGGCGGGAGGGCATGAGGGGAAGGGGCAGGAGGGCTTGCAGGGGGAGGGGGCAGGAGGGGAGACAGGAGGAGAAGGGAGTAGGGGGCTGAGAAGGAAGGAGCAGGGGAGGGGGCGGGAGGGGCAGGGGGAAGGGGGCAGGAGGAGCAGGAAAGAGGGAAGGAGGCAGGGGAAGGGGGGCAGAATGGCTGAGGAGGCAGGAGGGGGCAGGGAGGGGGGGGGAGAGGGGGCAGGGGAGGGGGCGGGAGGAAGGGGCAGGAAAACAGGAGGAGCATGGGAAGGGGCGGGAGGGAAGGGGAAGGGGCGGGAGGGGAAGGGGCGGGAGGGGCGGGAGGGGCTGGGGGAGGAGGCGGGAGGGGCAGGGGGAGGGGGCGGGAGG
>NC_091576.1:2685843-2688343 GCF_042767895.1 Penaeus vannamei
TTCTACTACTACTACTACTACTACTACTAATAATGATAATTACAATAATAATGTTATCAATGACGATAATAGTAATAATAATAATAGTAATAATAATAATAACCATAATGATAATGATAAAAATGATGATAACAATAATAATAATGATAACGATGATAGCAAATAACAACAATAATAAAGATGATAATAATAGTGATGATAATAGTGATGATAATGATAATAACAATGATAATAGTAATAATAATAAAAGTAGTAATGATGATAAGAACAGATAATAATAATGATAATAATCAAAATAATAGTAATAACGATAAGAATAATAATAATGATAATAAAAAAATGATGGTCATGATAATAGTGATATTGGAAATGATGACAATGATTTTGATGAAAATGCAAGTAAAATAAAATGATTATGAATAACGATAATTTATCTTTATTAAGAATCACTCATTTTATTTAGAATTAAGAACATAACTCCTCTTCTGTTACTTTCACTAGCAATGCTGACTCTACCAACATTTTCACATGACATAGAAGAACAAAAAGCAATAACACCAAAAGACAAGGATAACAATAACAAAAATCCTTGTCTCCTTCGCCTGTGGGTGAGTCCTGCGTTCTCCTGAAGGACGCTGAAGGAAGCAGGCGTGTCACTTCTCATAAAAGGTCCAGGACACATTCCCGTCGCCAGTGCTGTGTCCCGCTTCCTCCCTGCAACCTGTTCTGCAACGTCGGGGACTTCTGCAACTTCTGCGACACCTCAAGCCTTTTGGAACTTCTGCCATATCTGAAGGCTCTGCAGCGTTTGCGATTCCTGCAACCATGGTCTGCGTCGGGTGCTTTCACTGAGATCGACTTAATCGTGATAATATAGATAGTTTTGCTAAGGAGAATCGCGGAGTGAGATCCGGAATCGTTGAAGCATGTGCACAAAAAATCTTGCTTCCTGCAGTATTGATGTGGAATTCATGTTGAACAGATTGCAACAGGAACAACGAAGGGAAGGGCAAGAAAACACACGAATATGCCGAAGGCCTTTTCACTATTGCTTCGTCAGGGCATATGCTACATGAGATACATAAGAGGAGTATATATACAACTACTGGGTGATCAGGTGACGTGACCTGATCACCCAGTAATTGTATATATACTCCTCTATGTACCTCATGTAGCATATGCCCTGACGAAGCAATAGTGAAAAGGCCTTCGGCATATTCGTGTGTTTTCTTGCCCTTCCCTTCGTTGTTCCTGTTGCAGTGTTGATGTTATGGATGCGAGCATCTCCAGCAAAACAAATATATTCCTTTTGCATTTTGTAGTGGTCGCCTAAGGCGGTCGCCGCAGCGCTCGTCCTGCAGATGCTGTGCGCCTGCCACGGGAGCGCCGGTCATTACGGAGGTAGGCGACTCGCCTTCGCTATTTCAAGATTTCACGCAAGGAAAAAAAAAAAAAAAAACATATTTTCTTTGGCTATTTCTTCTGATTCCTTTTTTTTCACTTCCAATAGGTGGTTATGGCGGCCAAACGGTCGTTGTGAGAAGAGGATACGGTGAGTAATCTCATTTTTACAATTGTGTTTTGTGCAGTGTAGGTGCAGGATTCATGCTGAGAAAAATGTACATAAAATAACGAAGGGAAGAACAAGAAAACTTTCGAAAGCGCCTAAGGCCTTTTCGTTATATTGCTTCTTCAGGGTGGGTTGCTATTCATACATGTACGTATATGTTTATATCTAATCAATCTATTTATCTATCTATACAGACACACACACACATGCACATGAATATAAGATGCACACACATCCACACCCACCCACCCACCAACACACAAACAACCACACACACACTCACACTCACACATACACACACACACACACACACACACGCACACGCACACACACACGCACACACAAATCTAACCGGCCTTCTGTACCTCTGAAGGTGGCGGGTATGGTGGGTATGGTGGCCTCGGAGGCCTTGGCGGAATTGGCGGTTTCGGCGGCTATGGTGGCGGTTTCGGCGGCTATGGTGGGTATGGCGGTCTTTATGGTGGAGGCTATGGTGGCCTTGGAGGCTATGGCGGTTATGGCGTCGGATATGGTGAGTGGCATTCTGCTTCCGTTGAGAAAAAGTCGGCAAAACTTACTGTTTCTTTCAAGATTTGTGGCGTCTTGTTCTTCTGTTGGTTACTGAGGGTATATAGTGCTCTGGTATCACTGTTGCTGTCATTATCATCATTATTACTATTATTATCATTGTTATTATTATTATCATTATCATCATAATTTTTATTATTATTATAATAATAATAATTATTATTATTATAATAATAATTATTATTATTGTTATTATCATTATTATCATCATCCTCAACGCTATAATGGTAATAACAATAATAACGACGTTAATAATAATAGTAATAATAATAATGAACATATTGGTGATAATAAAGATAATGAACTAATAATGATGATAACTAGAAGCACTCAGATAGTATA
>NC_091576.1:2753343-2755843 GCF_042767895.1 Penaeus vannamei
CACTAAAAGGATTTGTTTGCACAATGAATAGTATTTAGATTCGCTCACGTTAACGAATTACCTACACAAAAAAATCAAAATTGTTTCCAAAGCAAGCCACTTCCCTGTTATGCATATTGACCCAAATTTAATGAAAAATATGAATAACTTATTAATACCGAATGAATGAGTATGCTTGCATTTAAGTTTGTATTCATTGTATTAACACCAAAGATATTTTCTGCAATAAAACTGTATAGTAGTTAATAAACGGAATAATTTTATATGCAAATATGCATACACATGTGATAATTGTTAATAAATGTTTTATTGTCATATAAAAAAATAACTTTCAATGTATGTAAAAATAAACTTTTCTTTAAAAAGTTATTCAAGAATAGAATGATTATATAATATCATGTAAATTTATATGTATATATATATAAAGTAATTCTTTGGTAGATATATTTCGTTTCTTATTTAAAAAAAAGCTGCAAAACTTCAATTGAAACTAAACCTCTAAAACTAAAACAAAAAAATAATCTGTATAAATGTATAGTCTCCCCTATCAACGTTCTCCTTTCTTGGTTACATATCAGAACAATAGATGGTGCTGTATGGTTTTGGACCTCACCTTTTTTTTTAACGGTGTGATACGTTCTTTCCTTTCTTTTATACATAGTCCCTGACATTTGTACAGTCTTCGAGATCCTAACTTTCCAAAAATTGGCTTCGCGATGGTTGTCATGGCTGGAGAGGTCGACGCTTGGCCATGACATTCCTGAGCATGGTTACATAATCGGTAAATTTCCAGTTTCGTTCAACCTCCGACTTCTGAAACGATTGTTTATGAAATGGATTATTCCTTCGCTGTAATGCTGTTCTCCACGCATCTGACTGCTTGATGAGTGACGTAACTTGTTGACCTAACTTGTATATCCCTACTTCAAAGTTGCTCAAGTATGTGTCTAGGGTTTGCACTATATATTTTTGAGAAGAATTTGCATGATTTACACACAACAAACCAGAACAAAAACACTAAAAAAGCTTAATATCGTGTTCGTTGAACTCTACGGGAACGAAAGGCATGTTTCACCTATGCAATTATACAAAATAAGAACAAGACAGTGTGATATTGTGACCGCAAGAATCAGGCTGGGATATAGATTGTACTGGCAGGTCAGTACAGCCTGTAATGTTGAAGAAACGAAGTGTAAATTATGCAATGAAGAATATAAGCGAACACTTGTACATTATATCTCAGAGTGCCATGTAATACAGCCTTTCAGACCACCTAGCATGAGGTATGGAGAACTATGTAACTACTTCATATCATCTGATGTCTTGGAAGATATAATTATGTTATATCCTAAATTTGGAATGTAGTATCACATGACCACATATCAAATGTTACATTGCCTTTCCACGCCCAAGCCGTATGCCGGCTTGATAGATGAGTAGATAAATTACTCATCGTTCTTTTCCTATAAAAAAGATATATTTTAGACCGTAATAATTTTATGATCTAGATTTACACTGTAATACTATTATATAATGCTTTGACCATGTATCAAATGTACCACAGCTTGCCCACGCCTGTGCAGTTAGCCAGGGTGGTAAATAAAGGACTAAACTAAAAAAACAAAAAACAATTACGGTCTGCAATTGTTCGATTAAATCTGGGTTTAGTTTTTGCCTGAGTGCCGAAAAATACAAATGCATTGAATCGTCATTATACAAATGTAACTTTTAAGTATGAAAATGAGTTTCCCCAAGTTTCGTGAAGATTCTATTAATATATCAATAAAATTAATCGTTGTTCTCACAATAACGGGATTTTATCAACTTATTGCATTTACATATACACTAAAATGTTTGTATAACATTCTTCAGTCCCAAAGGCATTTGGACGTATTCAGACAAGCAAAATGAGGTAATAATGACTATTGTCTGAAGGATGGACTTGTATTTGGTGGAATGCTTCTACCAAATCAACTTCTGAGGAGACGAAACATGCAGGAAGTTCTGAAGTAAATTCTGGAATATTAGGAATTGAGTAACGACCCATCAGAGCCACTGAGAGCTCGATAGTCACCCCAAGGTCACAGTTCTCCATTCTTAGAAACGACGAGTGCTGATGACCAGTGGCTGGAGCTTGTAGTAAGACGTAGTAAGGCCTCAAACTGTTCTTTTACTAAGCGATACCATGCTGGAGGTATTCGACGAGATATAGCATGTGTAAGTCGACAAACTGTTCTTTTAGTAAGCGATGATACCATGCTGGAGGTAATCGACGAGATATAGCTTGTGTAAGTCGACCTGTTGTCTCTGTGTGATGAGTAACAGAGTGCTTTGCAGGGAGGGTTATAGAGTATGGATGAACATTATAAGGAAATACTTCAGCAGTGATGCAGATGAGTTGTTAGCATCGATTGTTAGATCAGCGAGTTGCTTCTTTGTAAAATTTGAAGGTCAGTTGAACATCAGTCAACTAGGATTTTGAAAAAAAAAAAAAAAAAAA
>NC_091576.1:2778343-2780843 GCF_042767895.1 Penaeus vannamei
CCACCCCCTCACTAACAATGTCTGTCACTGCTTATTTCTGATACAGTGGGCCTTTCTGATGAGTTTGAAGTCAGTTTCAAATTATTACTCCATAAGCTGAGCTACCTCAGCTGCAGGGTGTAGTACTTTTGGAGTGTCTGACTCAGATCCCCACCACTGAAAAGGTCTGTCACTGCTTATATCTGATAATGTGTGCATTACTAATGAATTTAAAGTTGGGTTTCATGTTGTTATCCCATAAGCTGATCTAGCATATTTTAGTACCTTTTTTTTCTCTGGCAGCGGTACCTCACCACGAAAAATATCTGTCATTGGTCATTTCTAATATACTTTATCATGCTTATTACATTTTGACTTGTTTTTCTTTGTTACTTCCAAGAGCTAAGCTAGCTCAAATTTTCCATATATTATCCCGTCCCTGTGAATCACACCCACCAGCAGGGGACCGGCAGGCTTCCATTTCTTTGACGGTCCAGGTATATACATCATTGCTAGCCACAACCAATTACTTTTCCAGCTAGGCTGACCCCTGTGAACTCCCGGTCTATAAAGCCTGTATCAGCTGGATAAAGACTGTGCACAGATTGCAAGCAGTAATCTAATTTCAGCACTATTTGCAAACTATACATTCATAGATCTTGCCTTAATAACAATGCCATAACAAAATTAAATATTTTTACCTTCCAAAGAACTCCTTCAGCCTTTCATCGAGGACGCTGCTGCGGCCCCTCATGTACCGGAAGTCATGTCGGAAGCGGAGATCCGTCTTCCAGTCCGTTGCCTCGATGGCGGAGAGGAGATCCTGGAGGCGAGGGACGTCCTGTGGGTCCCCGCTGATGTCTACCTCCACGTGCGAGGGCCGCGCGTGTCTCAGGACGCTCGCGTAAGCGGTCACTTGGCTGTCGCTTATTTCTACCTCCTTGAGGTCCATGGCCTGCGCGATGCACTTCCTGACGGTCTCGTCACACTTGACCTCGGACAGCAAGCTCAGCCACTGAGTCCTGTCCCTGATGCCAGAGTCTTTCAGTAGGCTCACTAGTTCCGCACATCTGTCTTCCTTCAGTGATTTTCCCCTGTGGTACAGAAGGCCAGTCAGGTGAATGAAGATGTTCTGACATTTCTCCAAATCTAACTTTGCTACTTTGCGCTCATTAGCATCATGTTTCTGTGCCTCTTTGACTGTATTTTCCAGAACGCTATAGATGGTTAATGATGAATCTGATACGTTCCATTCTAATTCCTGCAACTTTTTTCTGTTTACTTCCAGTATGTGTGCGCTAGCGTTTGATGGTACATTGCAGAGAAGTGTGGTTCTTATGCCTTGTATTATTCGGGAAAAGTCCATATCATAACTAATAAGATTTTCCTTAATATGGAGTGCACTGAGGAAATCCTGAAGCCCCTTGTGGGGAAAGCTATATTTTTCTGTTTTATCCGTCAGTGACACTGCATGGATTAGAAAAGATCCAAGGACCTCTGCATTGGGTAATTGGAGACTCTTACATACATCATTGAGCCTCTCCACTGAAGCTGAAGACAAAACTGTGTCATCTCTGTAGTGGTTGTTTAAAGCTTCTTTGCTTAACTTCTTGAGAAATGTATCGACCTTTTCACTTACTCTTTTGGAGTCTAATCCTCCCTCTTTCTTATGATCTAACAGTCTTTGTTTCAACTTTTTCTGACTTAGTTCATGTGTCTTGATAAACAGTTCAGTTGCTGTTGTCATCTTGTTCACAGCGTCAGGGTCAAGGAACCACAGTATTGTCACAAGGGCCAAGTTGAAAGGCAAATTCCAGTGGTCTTGCAAAAGACTTTCTTTCCTTGTCAGGTACTGAATGAGACCCGAGATGTCTCTCTGGCCTTCATCATCTAGGGCTCTGCTGTAATTCCTCACGAATTCTTCTCTTCTGCTCCCGTCGATCCCAGTGACCTTCATGTGCATGATGGCGAAACTATCTGGCAGTCTTCGTTCAAAGTCGTTCACTCTGTTTGGCCGAGTTGTGCAGATGACAGTGACGTCAAGACTTTTTCCCAAATTCATTATCTGTTGCAAAACTTTGTCTGATGAAGGGTTAAGCTCGTCAAGTCCATCAACTATGAACAAAATCTTTCTGTTCGCGATGTACTTGACCAAATTATTGTCTGGTAGTTCATTGCTCACTTTAGGCATTAGAGTGCTTAAGAGATCCTCAAGGGAGGAGATGTCTTTGTTTCTGCACTCGGTTAGAATAGCCATATGGAACTTTGTAAGATTCTCCATGGAACTTCTCTCTGAGGCCCAGTCACTTATCATTTTCCGAGTGAGCGTTGTCTTCCCAACTCCTGCTGGTCCGTCAAGCAGTAAAATAACATTGTCCTTTTGACTTTCCTTGTTCTCTATACACTTTAGAAGGTTTTCATAGTCCACGTATTCAAAGGATGGGGCACTTTCTTCTTTTATCAGCATCCTGGTAAAAATCTTGTCCACTCGGAAGTTTACTTTTAAGCTGTCATCTAATAG
>NC_091576.1:2820843-2823343 GCF_042767895.1 Penaeus vannamei
TATCTATCTATCTATCTATCTATCTATCTATCTATATATTTGTGTATGTGTGTGTGTGTGTGTGTGTGTGTGTGTGTGTGTGTGTGTGTGTGTGTGTGTGTGTGTGTGTGTGTGTGTGTGTGTGTGTGTGTGTGTGTGTGTGTGTGTGTGTGTGTGCGTGTGTCCACACTCACACACCTTGTGTCTGCATACACGTGTCGCTATCTCTGTTCCTCCAAGGCCAACCTACAGTCATCGTCCCTCGCCTCACGCCGCCTCAGCTCCCTTCAGTCACTTCCCTCAAATTACGTTCTTTCCTTATAGGTTTAATCCCTTATATAAGTTTCAGAAAAACGAAAAGATACTATGTATTTCGAAATATAGTATTTTTAATCCAAAGAACTAGAAAGATACTATGTATTTCGAGATATAGCAATCGTGTTTAATCCAAGGAACTAGAAAGACGAGAGAACTAGGAAGAGATGGGACGCAGCCGGGTAAAAATAGCGACAGAGATACAGACGCAGATTAAACCGTTTTCTCCGAGACATGAACGGTGGTCTGATTCCCTCGAGCGGGAACCATCAAGCCGAACCACCCGCTTCCACTCCATTTCCCTCGCATGTTCTTCGCCGCAGTTGCCTTGCGCTTTGACTTCCTGTCCTTCGGGGAAATATTACAACAGGGGAAGAATGACACGGTTCCCCTCCTGTCTCGCCGGGGACTGTCCGAGACGAATCCCGCCGACGAGACGTGAGTCGAGACAAGCGCCGAGACGTGAGTCGAGACAAGCGCCGAGACGTGAGTCGAGACAAGCGCCGAGACGTGAGTCGAGACAAGCGCCGAGACGTGAGTCGAGACAAGCGCCGAGACGTGAGTCGAGACAAGCGCCGAGACGTGAGTCGAGACAAGCGCCGAGACGTGAATCGAGACAAGCGCCGAGACGTGAGTCGAGACAAGCGCCGAGACGTGAGTCGAGACAAGCGCCGAGACGTGAGTCGAGACAAGCGCCGAGACGTGAGTCGAGACAAGCGCCGAGACGTGAGTCGAGACAAGCGCCGAGACGTGAGTCGAGACAAGCGCCGAGACGTGAGTCGAGACAAGCGCCGAGACGTGAGTCGAGACAAGCGCCGAGACGTGAGTCGAGACAAGCGCCGAGACGGAGTCGAGACGAATACATTGTCATAACGGACTACGAAGCCGAAAATGAGAAGGCGGTGCACGAGAGGTTCCGCGGTAACAAATACAACGAAAAAGTAACGTACAGAAGCCGTATTATTGGACGAGAGACGCACGCAAGCTACGGTTTCGAGTCGGTTGGCTTCGACTGACTGAATTCGAACCAAAGCAGCCCCGACATCCGGACCGACGTAACTGTAAACGAAGAAAGACACGCGAAGACTCATCCCTGTCGACGTCGGTGGCCATTTCGTGGAAGGAAACGTAGCGAGGAGACAGTATTTCCTCTCATTGACTAGTCATATTGTTATCGTTAATGCTATCATTATTATTCTTATCGTCATTATCATTATCATTGTTATTATCATTATCACTATAATAATTATTATTTAATGATCTTTATTATGGTCATTATCATCTTTCTCACATTATTTTTCACAATATCACAATAATAATATTATTATTATCATTGTCAGTATCGTAATAATGATAATATCACTGATAAAGATATTATTAGTAAAACTTATTGTTAGTAATATTATCATTATTGCTATTATGATTACTATTGCTACTATTGTTATTATTATTATTATTATTATTATTATCATTATTATTATTATCAATATTGGTAATATCATTATAAATTACTACTATTACCCTACGATACAAGGACATGAATTTGTAAACAAATATGTACTGATAACAGCTTACATGTTAGGTGTTACTAAACCCTTCTAATAAAATCAATTTCTCCCAGTGAATATAATACAGAAAAAATAGAGAAATCACAATACAACTACTAATAATAATGCTTTGCAACAACAACCTTCACAGACTGAAAAAGGAACACTAATATGTACTGATAACAGCTTACATGTTAGGTGTTATTAAACCCTTCTAACAAAATTAATTTCTCCCAGTGAATATAATACAGAAAAAATAGAGAAATCACAATACAACTACTAATAATAATGCTTTGCAACAACAACCTTCACAAATTGAAAAAGGAACATAAATAACTCTGTCAAAGAGATAATGTTTTTGTAGCGTTGGTTGTGAACAGATCTTAACAGATCTTGTGTCTTTGCCTAAATTAAATTAAATGACATTAAATTTCGGATCCATGAAGTTTTTAAAGGATTCATTAACATAGCGAGATAGAGGCAAATTAAACCTTTTGCAATTGAAGTTATTATTATCATTATATATTTGTTTATTTATTATTATTTACTAATGTACTTTTTCAAGTGTAAATATTTCTTCATTACGTTAGTTAAACTTTTTGCAATTGAATTTATTATTATCATTATATATTTGTTTATTTGTTATTATTTTTTTATGT
>NC_091576.1:2843343-2848343 GCF_042767895.1 Penaeus vannamei
AAATAAAAGAAGAAAAAAATCCCTATAGATGAAAACAAGCAGATAAAAAAAAGGAAGAAAATAAATTCCTATAGATGAAAACAAGCAGATCCCTGGACAGGTGAGCGAGAGAAGAGGATGAGGGTAATTGAGGGTTTCTGCTACCTAACAATCGGACTGTCCCAGCTGATGTCATCCTTCTGGGGAAACTGTGACGTCAGTGGTGGTTATTTTCCTACTCTTTTCGACATTAGGGAGTATATCATTTTAGAGGGATGTGAAAATTGCGATATTTACACGTGGCGTACACAGGTGCCTGAGCGTACACGTAGAGAATGGGGATAAGTAAAATGAGAAAGTATCTTATGTACAATATTTTAAAAGGAGACAAATTTTCCAAGACCCATTTTCTATACCACGTCAGAGTAATTTAAATTCACCAGTCGTACTTAGATCCAGTTCACCATCCTAACCAACAATTACCTTGCGTTTTGGCAACCTACCTATAAATTTTCCATCACAGTCCGCCTGTTACATTTCAGCGTAACTCTACAGACTATATAAAAGAACACATAGAAAATAAACTATAAATCCAAAAAAAAAATCAACCAATCGATTACACGCCGCCTATTGCAGAATATCCTTTCGGCTGAAGCAAACGCATGAATTAGACGCAGGACCGGTTCTGGAGTTCACTGGGTACAGGAACAAGGATCACGCGAGAGCTTCGGGTTTTCCAACACTGAATGATAAATATTAAAGACAGTCCTCTCTACATCATCAAAATACAATGTGCTGGTGGAATTTTAAGAGTGGAAAGAGATCATCATATCAAACATCATTAAATTGATCATACCAACGGTTTTGTCTGTAGGCCTATTTCATTCGTAATATATTTATATCAGTATCTTATAAAAGACGTGGAAAGGGCTCTAAATATTCAATCATATCAAACATCATTAACCTGATCATACCAACGGTTTTTGTCTGTAGGCCTACTTCATTCGTATTATATTTATAGTATCTTATAAGCGACATTCTAAACCACTTTACACTAATCATGTACCTATATTTAATTCCAATTCTTGTAGTGTCTATTTTATATGCATTAACTCATTCATTCGAATCGAACCATGAAGATAATAAACATGTTATAATTTTTATAGCCACCGATAACAAAAATTAATAGGACAGTATTGACGAAGATGATAATGATGATAGCATTAGTAATAATGACAATGATAACAATAATAATAGCAATATCAAAAACAAAACAAAAAAACAATGATAATAAAAACAACTATGATAATAATTATAATAATAATAATAACAACAATAAGGATATTTATAGTAATAGTAGCAGTAGTAGTAGTAGTAATGATAATGGTAATAGTAATAATAATGATAATGATGATCATAATAATGATAACAGTAACAATACTAATGATTATAGTTATAACAAAAACTATGACGATAACAAATATGATATCAATATTAGTAATGATAATAATAGTAATAATGATAACAGTAATAAAGATAGTAACAATAGCAGTGATGATAATAACAGTAGTGGTGATGATATAATAATAATAATAATAATAATAATAATAATAATAATAATAATAATAATAATAATAATAATAATAATAATAATAATAATAACAATAATGATAATGGTGATGATGATGATGATGATGATAAAAAAGATAATAATAATGATAATAATAATAACAATAACGATGATAATGATAATCATAATAACATATAAAATGATAATATTAATAATTACAATTAATAATTATAAATATAATGACATTGATAATAATAATGATAATAATCATAATAACAGTTAATGAAATTATAAATTCAATAATCATAATTATGACACTGATAATAATAATGATAATAATAATTAAGGTTATGATGATAAATAATAATAATACTGATAATGATAATAATCTAAGCAATGTAAGATAATGATGATAATAAGGATGATGATGAGGATAATAATCATAATAATGATAATACTAATAGCAATAATAATGACACAACTACTACTTCTACTACTAATAGTAACGATAATAAGTGATAATATTAATGATAATAATAGTGATTTCTTAATAATAATGATAATCATGATTATTTTCATCATAACAGTAATGATAGTAATAATAATAATGATAATAATTATTATAATCATGATAATAATAATAGTAATGGTAATGATAATAATAATAATAATAATAAAAATTATGACAATAATAAATGATAATTAAAGTTATGATAATAATAACAATAATGATAATAACAATAAAAATAATAATAATAATAATAATAATAATAATAATAATAATAATAATAATAAATATAGTGATAATAATAATGATAATAATGGTGATAATGATAACAATACTGACAATGACAATAATAATAAGAATAGGAATAAGAATAAGAATGATGATGATGATGATACTAATAATAATATTGATAATGATGAAAATCATTATCACTTATATCATCATTGTTATCCATATCATTATCAACATTATTATTATCATCATTATCATAATTAGTAACATTATTGTTTATACAATTGTTATTATAATTCATTAAAATGAAGATGATATTAATGATGGCAACGCAAAAAACTACAAATACAACAACAATAATAATAATGATGATAATAAGAATGGTAATGATAATAATAACAGTAATGATAACTATGATAATCAAAAAATAATAACAGTAATAATAATAACTAATATGATTGTAGTAACAATTATAACAGTAATGATAATGATAATAAAAATCATGATGATAATGATGAAAACAATTAAAGTAACAATAATGCAAACACTAATACTAATACTAATACTACTAATAATAGTAATAGTAATAATAAGTACAATAATGATAACAACAACAACAATAATAATAATAATAATAATAATAATAATAATAATAATAATAATAGTAATAATAAGTACAATAATAATAATAATAATAATAATAATAATAATAATAATTATAGTAATAAAAATAATGATTTCATGATAATAATAATACCATAATAATAATGACAACAATAAGGATAGTACCAATATTAAGGGTCTTGATAAAAATAGCAATAATAATAATAATAATTATGATAATGATAATAATAATAATTATTATTATTATCATTACAATAACAATAATGACAATGATAATAACAATGATGATAATAATGATGATATCAATGATGATGATGATGATGATAATGGCAATAATACTACTGTTGATAATTAACAATAACAATGATTATAATAATAATAATAATAATAATAACAAAAAAATAATAATAAAATCAATAAAAATAATAATAATGAAGATTAATATCATTATAACTATTACTATCACTTTTATTTTTAATATCATTACAATGATAATGACAACAACAATAATCATAATAATAATAATAACAATAATAATAACAATAATAATAATAATAATTAAATATAATAATGATAATAATAATAATAATAATAATAATAATAATAATAATAATAATAATAATGTTAATGATAATATTGATAATTACAGTAATAACAACAATAATGATATAACAATAGTAATAATAATAATAATGATAATAATAATAATAATCAGTATCATCATAATAATGGTATAAAATGATGATGATGGCAATGATGATGATGATGATAATGATGATGGTAATGATAATGATGATGGTAATGATGATGATGATGATAATGATAATGATGATGGTGGTGATGATGATAATGATGATGATACTGATGATGATGATAATGATGATGGTAATGATGATGGTAATGATGATGATGATGATGATAATGATAATGATGATGGTGGTGATGATGATAATGATGATAAAACTGATGATGATGATAAAGATGATGGTAATGATGATGATGATGATGATGATGATGATGATGATGATGATGATGATGATGATGATGATGATGATGATGATGATGATGATGATGATGATGGTGGTGGTGATGATGATGATACTGATGATGATGATAATGATGATGGTAATGATGATTTTGATGATGATGATAATGATGACGATGGTAATGATGGTGGTGGTGATGATAATGATGATGGTAATGATGATGATGATAATGATAATGATGATGGTAATGATGATGATGATGATAATGATAATGATAATGATGGTGGTGGTGGTGGTGGTGATGATGATAATGATGATGATACTGATGATGATGATAAAGATGATGGTAATGATGATTATGATGATGATAATGATGATGGTGGTAATGATGATGATGATGATGATGATGATAATGATGGTGATGATACTGATGATGATAATGATGATTATGATGATGATGATAATGATGACGATGGTAATGAAGATAATGATAATGATGGTGGTGGTGATGATAATGATAATGATGATGATAATGATAATGATGATGGTAATGATGATGATGGTAATGATGATGATGATGATGATGATAATGATGGTGGTGATGATGATAATGATGATGATAATGATGATGATAATGATAATGATGATGATAATGATGGCGATGGTAATGATGATGATGATGATGATGATGATGATGATGATGATGATGATGATAATGATGGTGGTGATGATAATGATAATGATGATGGTAATGATGATGATAATGATAATGATGATGGTAATGATGATGATGGTAATGATGATGATAATGATAATGATGATGATAATATAATAATGATAATGATGATAATGATAAAGATTATAATAATAATCATGATGATGATGATGATAATGATAATAATAATAAAAATAATGATGATAATGATGATGGTATTGATAATGATAATGATAATGATGATAATAATGATGATGATGATAATCATTTTAATAATAATCATGGTGATGATAATGATAATGATAATAATAAAAATGATGATGCCGGTAAGTCTATGTAAATTGTTGTGATCCTACCTCAATTCATAAAAACGGGTTCATAATACTA
>NC_091576.1:2871643-2874143 GCF_042767895.1 Penaeus vannamei
TTTCCGAGAATTGAACAGGCGGTTAATAGGCCTTGTGCATTAATCCCATCTCCTTTCTTTTCTTTCAAATTCATGATTCTATCGGTTATCTATATCACAACCCACCAGGAGATATCTAAAGCCATCTACTCTGCAACCGCAACCATTCCCATTACGTCTTAGAAGTGAACTTAACTTTATGGCCTGTATGTGTGTGTGTGTGAGTATATATATATATATATATATATATATATATATATATATATATATATATATATATATATATATATATATATATATATATGTATATATATATATATATATATATATATATATATATATATATATATATATATATATATATATATATATTACATATATGTATATATCTATATATACACATACATATATACACGTATCTATATATCTATCTGCGTATCTATCTATATCCATATGTGTGTGTGTAGTTGTACATATATACATCTCCCTCTCTCTCTTCCTGCATGTGTATATATTCATTCATAAAGATGTATTATATATATGCACACACACACACACACACACACACACATACACACACACACACACACACACACACACACACACACACACACACACACACACACACACACACACACACACACACACACACATATATATATATATATATATATATATATATATATATATATATATATATATATATATATATATATATATATACATACATACATATATACATATATGTATGTATACTTATATTCCTCGATGTTGTTGTTGTTTTTTTTTTTTTTTTTTTTGTTATTATTCTGAGAGCTTATTTTTCCAATCATTTCAGGGAAGAAATAACACGATCATCTCGTCAGCAGTTTCCAAAAAGCTATTTTAGCTGAACATCTTTACCTCACAACTATCCTTACTTTTGTTTACAATAATAATAATTATAGTAATAATAATAATAATAGTTATAATAATAATAATAATAATAATAAACATTTTCCTAATTTTATTGACCTTGTGATCAAAGTAGTAAGACCTAAATTGAATGTATTAAGAGTGTCTCTCTCTCTCTTCCTTCTTCTTCTTCTTCTTCTTCTCCTTCAGCTTTATCTTCTTCTCCTTCTTCTTCTCCTGCTCCTCCTCCTCCTCCTTCTTATTCTGCTTTTCTTTTTCTTCGTTTCCTTCTACTTCTTTTCTTCTCTTTCTCCTTCTTCTTCTTCTTCTTTATCTCCTCCTCATCCTCTTCATCCTCCTCCTCCTCCTCCTTTTCCCCCTTCTTCTTTTCTCCTCCTTCTCCTTCTTCTTCTTGCCTTCCTTCTTTATCTCCTCCTACTCCTAATCCTCCTCCTCCTCCTCCTTTTCCTCCTTTTCCTCCTACAACTTTTCTCCTCCTTCTTCTTCTCCTTCTTCTTGTCTTTCTTCTTCATCTCCTCCTCCTCCTCCTTCTCCTTCTTCTTCCATTTTCATAAGGTTTTATTTCCATGTTTCAAATCACCAAAAGCATCTCTATCGGTTTCCAAAAATCATCGTTCAAGAGGATTTCCATTGTTTTCGTGTCTGACTTGTCATGTCGGTTGGCACACATGACATGACATGAGGTGACATGACCATTTCAGTAACCGATATGCAATCAAGCTTTCAACCCATCTTGCAATTTTAAAGCGAGGGACCCATACGCTGATAAATATTTTATGAATAATAAAAAAAGACAAAAAAAAAAAAAAAAAAAAAAAAAAAAAACAAGACAAAAAAAATGGAGATAATACAAACGTGAAATATGAAAAAAAGTGAATATAGTACAATAAAATCATGCCATTGATTATCAATCAAGGAGTTCGAACGTACTACGGAACATATAAGAAAAAATATTTATTTAGAACATATAAAACAATTATTTATTTAGAAACTATCTTTCTTAATTATTCCTCTTTGCAACTTTCTTTTGCAAGTTATGTTTCTACCTGAACGTCTTTCGTTTATTTTCAGCAAAGTTTCTTAGCATTTCATTTTTTTTTTTTTTTTTTTTTTTTTACTCAATTGCGATTTATAACAATTTTCATTATATTTCTGCTCAAAAGAAAGAAAGAAAAAAAGGAAAAAATAGAACAAAAAAGTGATAGATGAATAGAATGAATAAACACACAAAAGAAAGAAAAAAGGGAAAAGAAAGAGGAAAGAAGTAATAGATGAATAAAATAAGTAAAAACAAAAGAATGAAAGAAAGAAGTAAAAATAGAACAAAAAAGTGATAGATGAATGAAATGAATAAACACACAAAAGAAAGAAAGAAAGAAGGAAAAAAAAAGTAAAGTAATAAGTGAATAAAATAAATAAACAAAAGTAATAAAGAAAGAAGGAAAAAAATAGATGAATAAAACAGACAAACACAAATGAAAGAAAGAGAGAAGTGGAAAAAAAAGCAAAAAAGTAATAAACGAATAGAATAAATAAACAACAATAACAATAATAAGACGTTTCTTGAAGACGCTCCTTCGACACCAACACATCACCAGGAGCGAGA
>NC_091576.1:2879143-2884143 GCF_042767895.1 Penaeus vannamei
CATAATTTCAGATGCCATTTTTTTTTTACCTATTTTAGCACACCTGTATTCATAAAACTGTCTAAATCAATTATTTTTGTTCATATCGTCTGTAGCGTCACTTTAATCCATCTTTGGTTCTTGGATCCGTATCTGTCTACGAGATTTCCCTCTGGCTATTTCACAGCCATGACAGCTTCCAAATGTAGTACCTGGCAACTTCAGCTGTTATCTCTGTTATCATATGCAATTACACAGTAATATGTACAGCTGTTATGGCCATAATGATGATGGTGATTATAGTGATAGTGATATGGATAATGATTATGATGGCGATGATGGTAATCATAATGAGTATAGTAATAATGATGATGAAAATTATGAAAATTATGATAATAGTGATACTGTTAATAAGAATAGAGGATAAGGATGATAGTAGTAATGATGGTAGTAGCAATAACAGTAATATTGATAATAATGATAATAGTAATAATAATAACAATAATGATAAAGATAATAATGCTAATAATAATGAAAATAATAACAACGATGATAATAATAATAGTAACAAAAAATAATAATAATGATAATGATAATAATAACAGTAATAATAGTGATGATAATATTACTATTGACAATGATAATAATAATAGAAATAATAATGAATATAATGACAATGATAGAAAATGACGAAAATGATAATATTGGTAATGGTAATAATAACAACAAGAACAAGAATAATGGTAGTAATAATAGTAATTATTATTAATAATAATGATGATGATAATAATGATGACAATAATGATAAAATAAAAGCAGTAATGATGATAATGCTAATGATAATGATAGGGATAATAGTAATAATGATAATGATGATATTGATGATAATAGTAACACCAACAACAATAACAATGATAATGATATTAATGATAATGATAATCGTAATAATCAAAATAATGATAATGATAAAAATAGTAATAGTAATAATACTGATACTACTACTAATAATGATAATGGTGATAATGATAACAATAATAACAATAATAATAATAACAATAATGATAATGGCAATAATGATAATGATAATAATAATTGTGATAATGATAATAATACCTATGGTAATAATAATGATAATAATGATAACAACAACAATAATAATAATGATAACAATGATGATAATGATAATTATGATATTATTTATAAAAATGATAATAATAATGATAATAATCATGATAATGATAATAATACCTAAAACAATAAGGATTGTAATAATAATAAGAATGATAATAACAATAATAATGATAATAATGATAATAATAATAGTAATAATGATAACAATAATAATTATAATAATAATAATAATAATAATAATAATAATAATAATAATCATAATAATAGTGATAATAATAACAATAATAAAAATAGTAATAATAATAATAACAATAATAATAATGATAACAATAATAATAATAATAATAATGATAATGATAACAATAAAGATGATGACGATGATAATGATGATGATTAAGATGATGATGATGAGATGATAGTAATAATGAAAATGCTACTATTACTACCAATAATAATGATAATAATAATAATAATAATAATAATAATAATAATAATAATAATAATAATAATAATAATAATAATAATAATAATAATAATAATAATAATAATAATAACAGCAATAATAATAAGGATTATAACAACAACAACAGCAATGAAAATAATAAGGATAATAATGATTATATAAATCACAAAATTAACGCTCACACACAAACATAAGTATTAACATGTTCATATATACATATATTTGTATGATTATAAATAGATATGTACATATATGTATATACATATATATATGTATATATATATATTCATATATATATATAGCTTATATATATATATATATATATATATATATATATATATATATATATATATATATATATATATATATATATATATATATATATATATATATATATATATATATATATATATATATATATATATATATATATGTAAACATATATAAATATATACATATATACATATATACATATACATACATATATGTATATATATATTATATATATATGCATGTATATATATATATACATATGTATATATAAATATATACATATGAATATATATATATATATATATATATATATATATATATATATATATATATATATATATATATATATATATATACATATGTATGTATGTATGTACGACCGAGAAGGAGAGAGAGTGCCTGCCGCCCGCACCTCCCGTACGTGGGCGCGTAAGAAGGAGCAGTATGACTCTTCACAAACAAAAGAAAACAAAAGAAAGAAATAAGAAGAAAAAAAAGAGAGAAAATGCGCGCCCACGAGCCAGCGAAAGGAACGAAAATCCGAACTCCCGATAGTTATCACACCCCCCCCGCCCCCCCATCCCAACCCACCTGGAGCAGGTGGAGGGAGGGAGGGGAGTGGAGGGAAGGGGAAGGGGGGGGGGGAGGCGGTGCTTTTACCACGAGCTATATATTCACCCCCCCCTCCCCACCCCCTCCCGATCAGGTGGAGGGAGGGGAGTGGAGGGAAGGGGGGGAGGAGAGGCGGTGCTTTTACCACGAGCTCTATATTCACCCCCCCCTCCCCACCCCCTCCCGAAGCAGGTGGAGGGAGGGGAGTGGAGGGAAGGGGGGGGTGGGGGGGAGGGGAGGCGGTGCTGCTTTTACCACGAGCTCTATATATACGTCGGTCTGGGCCGCACTCGCCACATCTCCCAGCATCTCTCATCTTCATCATGGTAAAGGGATTCTTCTGGGATTCCAAGAATTCGATACAGATTTCAAAACCTCTTAGGCTCTTTATGTATAGCAGTTCTAATCCTAATATTCGTTATCCGTTGCTCTTTATTATATATTTTTGTTTGTTTGTTCTAATCCTAAAATTCAGTATCCGTTGTTCTTTATTATATATTTTTGTTTGTTTGTTCTAATCCTAATTCTAATTCGTTGCTCTTTATTATATATTTTTGTTTGTTTGTTCTAATCCTAAAATTCATTATTCGTTGTTCTTTATTATATATTTTTGTTTGTTTGTTCTAATCCTAATATTCGTTATTCGTTGTTCTTTATTATATATTTTTGTTTGTTTGTTCTGTTCCTTCTGTTCCTAAAATTCATTATTCATTCTTCTTTATTATATATTTTTGTTTATTTGTTTTATTTACGCATCTTCTTGGACTTGATACCCGTCTTTCTGCTTTATTTTGTTTCTTTTGAATATGTATTCTATTTTATTTAACGCGTGTTGTATCGAACATGTTTAATATTTCCTTTATTTTTTTATATTTTTCCTCTTGTGTTGTATCTCATGATGTTTTTTTCAGACACAAATTTTCCTTTTTTGGTTCTATGTCGCTTTACATCCCGTACTTGATTTCCCTCGTAATTTCCCTAGCCATTCTCCCTGTTTTGGCATTTTCCCCTAGCGCCTTACAAAACCCCGCCTCTTTTCCCCCACCGCCTTACAAACCCTCCCCCTTTTTCCCCTAACACGTTACACCCCCGCCTTTTTTTTCCCACCGCCTTACACACCCCGCCTCTTTTCCCCTAACACCTTATACCTCTCGCCTTCTTTTCCCCCCTGCGCCTTACAAAACCCCGCCCCCTTTTCCCCTAGCGCCTTACAACTTCGTCTTCTTTTCCCCCTAGCGCCTAACAACCTCCCTCTCTTTTCCCCTAACGCCTTACACACATCGCCATTTTTCCCCCAACGCCTTACACACCCCACCTCTTTTCCCCTAATACCTTACAAAACCTCCCCTTTTCCCCCCAGCGCCTTACAACCTCGCCTTTTTCCCCCCACCGCCTTACACACCCCGCCTCTTTTCCCCCAACACCTTACAAAACCTCGCCTTTTTCCCCTCCAGCGCGCGCTCCTCGTCGCATTGGTCGTGCTCGCAGCCTTGGCCGTGGGGACTCACGCCTCCCCGGGCTTCATGGGCATGGGGGGGAAGGGGGACTACGACTACTACGATGAGGGAGAGACCGTCATCTACGTGCCAGTCCAGTACCCAGTCCACCATTACTCCCAGTCCAGCTCGTATGGCGGAGGGTTCCCGCTCATGGGGGGCGGCGGTGGAGGGTATGCCATGATGGGAGGTGAGTGGAGGAGGGGGGGGGGAAGGAGAGTGGGAGGGAGGGAGGGGGAGGTGCATGGTTAGAAGGAGAGAGAGAGAGAGAGAGAGAGAGAAAATGAGAGAGAGACAGAGACAGAGAGAGAGAAAGAAAAAAAGAAAGAACCAGACATACAGAGAAAAGGAGAGAGGGAAAGAACGACAGAAGTCAAAAGAAAAAGAAAAAAATGGGAAAAAATAACAATAACAAAAAAAGCCATAGAAAGTGAAACTGGAAGTGCCTTGTGAAATGAAAACCCCCCAGAACAGCATTACGACCAAACACAGCTGTGAAACACGGCAACAGGAGGTTCATCTTGCAAAATTGCCTTCCAGTGAGAACGCGAACCACCTAACACCGCGTTCTTGCTCTGTTTTTTTTCCCTTTTGTTCTTCAAGCCAAAGAAATGTCGCCCCCCAAAAAAACTGGCTTTTGGGTCGAAAGAAAATGCCTAAAAAGACTTCTACAACTTTCTCTCTTTTTGTCTCAACTGTATGACATGTCAGATTTTTTTTATCTTCTATTTTTCTCTCGACAAAAATAATTTCTGTTTCTCCTAATTTCGTTTCTCGCCAGTTTAATCACCTTTTTCTTATTTCCCTCTTTCTTAAGTTCCCTCTTTTTATATATGAATACGTATGATTGTGTATTTGTTACATGTAGTATATAATTTAATTCTCGTTTCATATCAATTGATTCTCGTTTAATCCTCGTTTAATTTTCATTTCATATCATTTAATTCTCGTTTCATATAAAATAATTCTCGTTTCATATCATCTGATTCTCGTTTCATATCATTTAATTCTCATTTAATTCTCGTTTCATATCATTTAATTCTCGT
>NC_091576.1:2914143-2921643 GCF_042767895.1 Penaeus vannamei
ACCTCCATGATCTTCCAGTTCACTATAAACTTTGAACTTTATCTCCCGTCATGACCTAACTTGCTTGGTCATCCGATGTGTGCTGGTGACTGCCTCGGCCCTCGTGCATGACCTTCGAAAAGTGACATCGCTATGCCTGACCTCTTGTCACATGACCCTGCGCGATCTCGGTGGGGTCACGGGTCCTCTCTGCGCGAACAGTGCCATGAGGCAGTGAGTAAGCGACAGGCATGAGGGTGAGTGAGGTGAGGGAGAGGGAGAGAGGGCGAAGGGGTGAGGGGAAAGAGGGAGATAGAAGAGGGAGAGGGGGTGAGGGAAAAGAGGGAGAGGGGGCGAAGGGGTGAGGAGAAAGAGGGAGAGGGGGCGAAGGGGTGAGAGAAAAGAGAGAGAAGAGGGAGTGGGGGTGAGGGAAAGGAGGGAGAGGGAGAGGGAGCGAAGGGGTAAGGGGAAATAGGGAGAGGGGGCTAAGGGGTGAGGAGAAAGAGGGAGAGGGAGAGGGGGTGAGGGAAAGGAGGGAGAGGGGCCGAAGGGGTGAGGAGAAAGAGGGAGAGGGAGAGAGGGCGAAGAGCTGAGCGGAAAGAGGGAGATGGAGCGAAGGGGTGAGGGAAAAGAGGGAGAGGGGGCGAAGGGGTGAGGAGAAAGAGGAAGAGGGAGAGGGGGCGAAGGAGTAAGGGAAAAGGTAGACGGAGAGGGGCCGACGGGGTGAGGGAAAAGAGAGAGAAGAAGAGAAAAAGGGTGTGAGGGGAAAGACGGATAGGTAGAGGGGCGAAAGGATGGGAGAGGGGAGAGAGAGAGGATGGGGAGGCTTCAACAAGAATAATCTCCGAAGCTTAGTAAGTCACCTTCTATGGCGGTTCTACTCGACCTCGAATCATGGAATCTCTGCACGACTTGAGATCTGTAGAGACATGGAATCCAGGTAGGCCTTCTGGATATAACTCTCCTGCAGGATACGTGTGCATGACCATCCTACAAGCATGCGTTTCAAGGCTGGTCTCCTCGCTTGATCTTGCCATAATCTTTCAGTTTAAAAAAAAATGTTTTAATATGATTTGTTGTCGCCAAAATGTTGACTTTTGATTGCTACTTTATAAGCTATGAGGATGATGATAAATTCCAAAGAAATTTGTCTTCATGTCTGAAAGAAATTTATCCATTTTCTTATCACGATTGTTATCATCATGGTCAATATCATTATCTTTTTCTATTTTTGTTGCACGTATGTATATGTGTGTGGATTTTTGTGTATATGTATGTCTGTATGTGTGTGCGTATGCGTGTATGAAGACACCTATTATCTATCTATCTATTTATCTGCCATGTGTACATTTCATGAATACGTGTTTTATTATCATTATTATTATTATTATTATTATTATTATTATTATTATTGTTATTCTATTTGTCTCTTATCTACATCATGCCTCCTTTATCTTTTCCTCACTATATTTGTCTTATCACATTCTCTTTCATTTCAGTTCGTATCTATCCCCATTCTTCTTCTTCTTCTTCTTCTTCTTCTTCTTCTTCTTCTTCTTCTCTCTCTCTCTCTCTCTCTCTCTCTCTCTCTCTCTCTCTCTCTCTCTCTCTCTCTCTCTCTCTCTCTCTCTCTCTCTCTCTCTCTCTCTCTATATATATATATATATATATATATATATATATATATATATATATATATATATATCAATCTGTTTGTCTATCTGTGTATCTAACAGTCTATCTGTCTCAGTCTATCAATATATCTAAATTATAAATTTATCAGCAAGGCTATCTAGCTATCTCTCTATTTTCCTTCTTTCTCTCCCTTTGTTATTCTCTTTCTCCTCTTTCCTCTCTCTCTTATTCTCCCTTTCCCACTTCTTCATACATCTAATCTTCTCTCTTTCCTAAATTTAAACTAATGTCTCTCTCTCCTTCTCCCTTTCTCTCTTCAATATATCTTATTCTCCCTCTTTGCACCACCTCTCTTATTCTCCTTCTCCCTTCTCTATCTCTTCCCACCATTTCTCCTATTTTCCCTCTCTCCCCCTTCCCACTATCTCTCTCATTCTCCCTCTCCCCCTCCTTCCCACCACCTCTCTCATTCTCCCTCTCTCCCTCTTCCCACTATCTCTCTCATTCTCCCTCTCCCCCTCTTCCAACCATCTCTCTCATTCTCCCTCTCCCCCTCTTCCCACTATCTCTCTCATTCTCCCTCTCTCCCTCTTCCCACTATCTCTCTCATTCTCCCTCTCTACTTCTCTCCCTCTTCCCACTATCTCTCTCATTCTCCCTCTCCCCCTCTTTCTCCTCTCTCTCTCTTCCCACCATTTCTCTCATTCTCCCCCTCCCCCTCTCTCCCTCTTCCCCACCGCCCCCTCTTTCCCACCATTTCTCTCATCCCCCCCTTCGTCTCCTTCCCACCACTTCTCTCATCCCCCCCTTCGTCTCCTTCCCACCACTTCTCTCATCCCCCCCTGCGTCTCCTTCCCACTATCTCTCTCATCCCCCCCTTCGTCTCCTTCCCCAGTTTCTCTCATCCCCCCCCTTCGTCTCCTTCCCCAGTTTCTCTCATCCCCCCCTTCGTCTCCTTCCCACCACTTCTCTCATCCCCCCCTTCGTCTCCTCCGCCAGGCTTCTCGCGCCCCCAGGATGCTGGCGGTGCTCCTGGTGCTCCTCGCAGGGACAGCTTCCGGGATCAAGTTCAAGGGCTTCGGAGGCGGCGGCGGCAAGAAGGGCGGCGGCGGCGGAGGCTACGGAGGTGGGCGGCCCGTCTATCTGATCCCCGTGAAGATCCCCATCTACCAGCCGTACAGCGGGCACGGCCTCGGGGGCGGGTACGGCGGGGGCGGGCACGGAGGTGGATTCGGTGGGGGTGGATTCGGTGGGGGAGGATTCGGTGGGGGTGGTTATGGAGGAGGTGGATTTGGAGGCGGTCACGGAGGTGGATTCGGCGGGGGACATGGAGGTGGATTTGGAGGCGGTCACGGAGGTGGATTCGGAGGTGGCTTAGGAGGAGGAGGAGGATATGGCGGTGGTGGATTCGGAGGCGGTCACGGAGGTGGATTCGGCGGCGGTCACGGAGGTGGATTTGACGGCGGTCACGGAGGTGGATTCGGTGGAGGCCATGGAGGAGGTGGATTCGGAGGAGGAGGATATGGAGGAGGTGGCCATGGAGGTGGAATCGGAGGTGGACACGGCGATGGTGGCGTATTCCTAGATGGAGGTGGACTCGGAGGCGGCCATGGAGGAGGAGGTGGTTATGGAGGAGGAGGACACGGAGGTGGATTCGGAGGAGGACACGGAGGTGGATTCGGAGGTGGATTAGGAGGCGGACACGGAGGTGGATTCATTGACGACCACGGGCATGGCGGCGGAGGAGGTGGATACGGAGGTGGAGGTGGACATGGAGGTGGAATCGGAGGTGGACATGGAGGTGGATTCGGAGGTGGATTAGGAGGAGGACATGGAGGTGGATTCATTGATGACCACGGGCTTGGAGGCGGAGGAGGTGGATACGGAGGTGGACATGGAGGTGGAATCGGAGGTGGACACGGAGGTGGATTCGGAGGTGGATTCGGAGACGGTGGTCACGGAGGTGGATTCGCGGCCGGATTCTCGAATGGCGGAGGTAAGACACACGTGTTCTTTCCATCTTGAATGAAGGAAATATGAACTGCAATAAATAGTACATACTCACACGCACGCTCTTACACTTACACATACACTTAGCTACAATTTACACTTTCAAGTCCCTAGTCTAACAGTCCAGATATTGTATAATGAATCATTTTCATTGAAAACGAGAATTCTAAATGATAAATGGATAAAATTACTCTGCAAATAACAGTGGTAATTCCCCACACTACCGGCAGTTTTCAAGAAAAAATAGATTTTACTGTTGTTCAAATACATCGTATGTATACCATTCCAAAGGGTGCGTCCAAGGTATTTTAACACAGGCAGACCCACTCCATTTTGATGAAAATCCTCTTGGGCAACTTCCAAACTAAACCTTATCACCTTTATTCAGTTATTGTTTCTTTTTCGACGTTTCTTTCTACCATTATTATTGCATTAACTAACATATTAAAATAAACTGATAACTTGGGGGCAATGGAGGTTGCACGAGGTGGTCCATTCTCTTCATCACTCATTTTTGGGACAGAATACAGTGTTTCTGATGCACAATTAACGATCAACATGCATCATTCACTCTCACACAATACACATCTCACATTCCCGGGCTAGCGGAACACAACTCATGACGTCACTACCGGATTGGTGGCGCCACTAGTTTTGTTTCAGGATTGGCTCTAGCAGACGACATTTTATACGTAGAATGCGCAATTTCCAAAGACAACAAATAATACACTAATATATTTTTTTGCGACTTCTTCATTTCTTAATGAGCTTGGGAACCTTAAAATATAAAAAGATAAGTAAATAAATAAATAAATGAATAGATAAAATCACTTCAAACAGCGCCCCCTTTATTTACAGAGTGGTTATTTTCTTTACGAATACATACCTTCTGAATCACCACTAAGAGTGCCTTGCAAAGTAGAAACGATATTTATCGAAATCTACAACACTTTATTCACTGTCTAATCTAAAGAAACCTCGGAGGATTTGTTTCTTCAGTAGGAACTGGTCTGACGATGGCACATATGTTCCCGTGTGTGTTTGTGTATGCACACTCGCACACACACACACATCAATCTCTTTCTATTCATCTATAAATCTATCTACACACACACGCACACACACACACACACATACACGTACACACACGCATACACACGTACAAACACACACACACACACACACACACACATCTTGCCCATCTTGTCGCCGACAAGAGCGGCGACAAGATGGGCACCTACCCTAAGAGATCTGAGTTACGAAGACAGACTACAAAAATTAGGACTTATAACCTTGGAAGAAAGAAGGAAAAGGGGGGATATGATTATGCTTTTCAACTGCATTACAGGAAGAGTGAAGATAGATAAGGATGACTTTTTGATCTTGAACACAAGAAGAACGAGAGGACACAACAAAAAGTTGAAAGTAAAAAGAGGTGATAAAGATGTCAAGAAATATAGTTTCCCAAACAGAATTATTGAATCGTGGAACAGTCTCCCCAATCAAGTAGTGTGTGCCAAAACTGTACATCAATTTAAAAAGTTATATGATAATTTAAATATAGCAGACGGGACCACCTGAGCATAGCTCTTCTCCCGTATCCAAACAACTAGGTAAGAACAACTAGGTAAGAACAACTAGGTAAGAACACACACACACACACACACACGTACAAACACACACACACACACACACACACACACACACACACACACACACACACACACACACATACACACACGTACACATACACACACACACGCACACACGCACTGTGTATATATATATACATATATATATATATATATATATATAGATAGATAGATAGATAGATAGATAGATAGATAGATAGATAGATAGATAGATAGATAGATAGATATACATATATATATATATATATATATATATATATATATATATATATATATATATATATATATATATATATATATATATATATATACACACACACACATACATACTTATCTCTCGCTCTCTCTCTGTATATATATATATATATATATATATATATATATATATATATATATATATATATATATATATATATATATATATACTCACACACACACACACACAGGCATACACACATCTGTATACAGTATATGGTGTACACATTCCTTTAACTGACGACATCAACTTCCAGGCGGAGTGGTGACCTCATCTCACGGAGGAGGTGGTGGAGGTAAGATGCAGAGGCTGAGTATCATCACATTGTAGTCACTTCCATTGCCAGCATCATTACTGAATCTCATATAATGTTTTTTTCTTCACAATTTGTCATTAGTGGGTTATGGCTGTTATAGTGTACTTTTTTTTTTTCTTTTTTTTTTTTTTGTGTTTGTCTTGTGTGCTCGGAGGTGCTAAGGGTGAATTCCCTCTGTATTCTGTATGTTGCTTTATTATTATTATTATTATTATTATTATTATTACAGCTGCTCTACTGTTTTATCCGATTATTTTTTATTCAGATCATCTCTATATTTTGCATCAGATAACAAGGACTTCCTGTTCATTAACTGTTGAAAGCTTTATGGGTTTTTAAAACATCCGATTTCATTACTTATTAATTCAGTATTTTATATGTAGGACTGTGTGTGTGTGGTTATTGGGGTTACGTATGATTTTTTTTTCTTTCCCATTTTTCAAACATGAAGGTTTTTTGCCACACAACAGTTTGGCAATACTAGCATTAGAATTCAAAACTTGTTTCTTTCAATACGATTACGTTCTTTAGCCAACTCGTAACGTTCGCTGCAGTCTGCATTCTTACGGGTATGTCTCCTCTCAGAGCACGATTTAGATATAAACATTAGCTTTGTGTATTCTGTTCGAGTTTGTGTGGTTCCACTTTTCTGGCCGATAAGACTTTTCGCTTCCTTGAGAAACATCAGACAGCCAGAGAGAAGAAAGAGAAGCCAGAGAGAAGAAAGAGAAGCCAGAGAGAAGAAAGAGAAGAAAACAAACCGTGCAGAGGAGGAGATTTTGCCTTTCTAAAGCACTTCTCGTGACTGCGCTTTTTGCTTTTAACCTTTTTTTCCAAGCATCTCGCCAGCGCTTGACCTTTGGTCTCCACTTAGACAATGACATGCCAGTCCCAGGATTACCTTTCATTTCCTCCTCTTGGTATGCTCTGAGTATGCCTACGAGGATTCCATCAGCATAGGTCATCCTGCTTCATGTGTCAGAGATTTTGTTTCTTCATTCACCTATTCATTTATTCCTTATCATCTTTATATCTATCATCGTTGTTATCATTATTACCGTTGTCATACAAGTACTTCCTAGTATCATTATCATTATCGTTATCGTTATCATAATCATCATTATTATCATTGCTATTATCATTATTATCACTGTCATTATCATTTCTTATTATAAGCAATTTCTGGCATTCCTAAACAGATTTTTAACGGTAATGATGAAAATAGTGTCAGCTTAAGTTTCTCTTCATTATTATCTTCATTATTATGGTGAATGTCTGTAGCAGAAGAATGGCATTAACTGTTAATACCGTTGTCTGTCCACTATTGCTATATACTATCATTATCATTATGCTTATTATGGTTCTTATATCATCCTTGATCAGATTGTTCTCTTCTCCCGTTACTGTTATGCTCATGATAACTAAGAGTAGTAATTTTACATTAGTTCTCGCTGTATTGTTATTAGTATCATATTATCATTATCATAACAGTTTTGTTGTCTGTTCTGGAAAAGAAAATGAGACACTGGGACGAAAGAGAATGAGAAAGAGAGGGAGACAGATAGACAGGAGGGTGAGAAAGAGAGAGAGAGAGAGAGAGAGAGAGAGAGAGAGAGAGAGAGAGAGAGAGAGAGAGAGAGAGAGAGAGAGAG
>NC_091576.1:2941643-2954143 GCF_042767895.1 Penaeus vannamei
AATCTGTCAACATAAATCGAATGAGAAACATATCGTATTAGTGACGAAAGATGAACTAAATTATGTTTTTTGAGTATTACTAACAATAGCATTCGTCATCAGTAGCCTCTGTAATAACTACAATTACCCTGGAGTGATCACAATATCCATGGTAATATCAATCACCCTGGAAGAACTAAAATCACCTGGATGAACCCTGATCACCTGGATGAACCCTAATCACCTGGATGAACCCTAATCACCTGGATGAACCCTAATCACCTGGATGAACCCTAATCACCTGGATGAACCCTAATCACCTGGATGAACCCTAATCACCTGGATGAACCCTAATCACCTGGATGAACCCTAATCACCTGGATGAACACTAATCACCTGGATGAACCCTGATCACCTGGATGAACCCTAATCACCTGGATGAACCCTAATCACCTGGATGAACCCTAATCACCTGGATGAACCCTGATCACCTGGATGAACCCTGATCACCTGGATGAACCCTAATCACCTGGATGAACCCTAATCACCTGGATGAACCCTAATCACCTGGATGAACCCTAATCACCTGGATGAACCCTAATCACCTGGATGAACCCTAATCACCTGGATGAACCCTGATCACCTGGATGAACCCTAATCACCTGGATGAACCCTAATCACCTGGATGAACCCTAATCACCTGGATGAACCCTAATCACCTGGATGAACCCTAATCACCTGGATGAACCCTAATCACCTGGATGAACCCTAATCACCTGGATGAACCCTAATCACCTGGATGAACCCTAATCACCTGGATGAACACTAATCACCTGGATGAACCCTGATCACCTGGATGAACCCTAATCACCTGGATGAACCCTAATCACCTGGATGAACCCTAATCACCTGGATGAACCCTGATCACCTGGATGAACCCTGATCACCTGGATGAACCCTAATCACCTGGATGAACCCTAATCACCTGGATGAACCCTAATCACCTGGATGAACCCTAATCACCTGGATGAACCCTAATCACCTGGATGAACCCTGATCACCTGGATGAACCCTAATCACCTGGATGAACCCTAATCACCTGGATGAACCCTAATCACCTGGATGAACCCTGATCACCTGGATGAACCCTGATCACCTGGATGAACCCTAATCACCTGGATGAACCCTAATCACCTGGATGAACCCTAATCACCTGGATGAACCCTAATCACCTGGATGAACCCTAATCACCTGGATGAACCCTAATCACCTGGATGAACCCTGATCACCTGGATGAACCCTAATCACCTGGATGAACCCTAATCACCTGGATGAACCCTAATCACCTGGATGAACCCTAATCACCTGGATGAACCCTAATCACCTGGATGAACCCTAATCACCTGGATGAACCCTAATCACCTGGATGAACCCTAATCACCTGGATGAACCCTAATCACCCTGGGCCACAATCTCCTTGATAGAGCAACAAGCAGCGGATAAGAACCAAATTGCTCCTGTATAAACCATCATATTTAATGAAGAATATAGCCAAGCACGCAGCAGTCATTCTGGACAACCTACAATATTGACGAAAAGTACAATCTCTATTTATTTATCGCGCTATAAAACCCAGTTATGAATTGATCACAACCCTAAATTAACGACGGTCTTCTTTAATAACTACTACTATTAAGACAATAATCATAATTATTTTATTTAAGAGGAATACCATGAACACAACTCATATTACATACTGATCGTAATTAATATTTCATTAAGATCGTTTTCACTATCATCTTTAGTATCATTATCAGTATCAATAATATTATTGTTATTATGATCCTAATTATCATCATTATCACTAATACTCTTCCCATCATCATTATTATTACTACTTTTTTTATTATAATCATTATTATCATTACCCCTTCTATTCTCATCATCATCATTATCATTTTTACTTTATATAGCATTATCCTCATTATCAAAGTATCATAATTTCATACCTGTTATTATTATCATTACCTAATAGCAGTGGTAGAAGTACCATTACTATCGTTATGATTTTCATTATGATCACTATTATCAAAACTATTCCATATATTATCATTTCAATAAAATAAATAACAATAGCATCAACAACAACAACAATAATAATAATAAACAAAATAGTAATATTGTCATTATCACTTATCAATTATCCTTGTCATCATTACCATCATTACTGTTAGTACTATCGATATAGTTATCATTATTATTGTGATCATCATCATTATCATCATTAATACTATCTTCTTTATTGCTACTGTTGCTCTTGTTGTTGTTAGTTCCATTGTCATACTTATTATGATTATTATTATTAATATAATTATCATTATAATCATTGTTATTATCACCAATATAAATATCATTCTTATCTTTATCACTGTAATTCTCATCACATTATCATCATTATTATTATCATCATAATTGTTATCATTTTTATTTTCATTTTTATTATTATTATTATTATTATTATTATTATTATTATTATTATTATCATTATTATTATCATTATTCTTACTACTATCAGTATTATTATTATCATTATTGTTATCATTTTCATCATTATCATAATCAATATTATTATTCCTCACCTACGTTATTAATGGTGTTGATATTAACGTAACTATTATCATTATCATAATCATTTCCAAATCAACATCTTTTATTATCATAATTGTTTTATCATTTTCATCATCATCGTTATCATCGCCATAATTAATATATCATAGTTGTTGTTATGATAATAATCGTTATTATCATCAGTATCATCATTGTTATTACATGTATTATTTCATTACCTTTATCACTATCATTATTATAAATATTATCATCATCGTTGTTAGTATCATTATCATTTTCATTATCATTGTTATCATTATTATTATCATCCTTATCATTAACATTATCATTAGTTTTAGATAATTATTATCATTATTATTATTGACGTTATTAATTCTATCATCACTATTATTATCACTATTGCTATTACTATCACTATTATTATTATTGTTATTACTATTATTATCATTATTATTATCATTATCAATATTATTATTTCTGTTATTTTTACTCTCATTATTATTTTTATTATCGTTATTAGTATCATTACTATTATTAGTATCAGTATTAGTATAATTATCAATATCATTATTTTCATTATTACAGCTTTCATTAATACTATAATCATTATTATCAGCATCATTATCGTAATTATCATCATTATCATAATCATCATTATTGCTATTTGTATTATCATTATCTTTAACATTATCGTTATTATCTTTATTACTATTATTTATATCATTATTATTATTATTAATGTCATTATCATCGTCCTTGTTATCCAATACTGTTATTTCTATCTTCTTTGTTATTATCATTACCATCACTGCCATCAATATCATTATCATTATGATAACCATTGTCACTATCATAAACATCATATTTTTTGCTTATCATTATTGCCAAATGAATCATCATCGAAGTTTAGTCATTATCATAACATTTATCATAACCTATTATAAACATCATTACCATCACCTTTGCCATAATCAAGAGCATAATCACATCCATAATTATCCTTTTTTCTTAATAATTCCACAAATCTAGGAAAACGAAGATGACAAAAATGGAAATAAAATAAGTCAAACAAATAAAGTTTATATAAAAAAATGGAAAAAATAAGCCAAAGGTGTTCTCAATCCAATTTGCTTTCGTGGGAAAATAATAATTCTTGCTGAATCGACAACAAAATGAAGCACAGACGCTTTTCATGAGCCGGAACTGGCGATAATGAACCTAAAGGCTACGATAAAGAAAGCAGAGCCACCATGAATACACCATCCACGTACCATAGATGAACCATAGCTGAACTGCAGCCCCCCCCAAAAAAAAAATAAATAAATAAAAGAAAAAAAACTGTGTGTAATAATAATAATAATAATAATAATAATAACGATAATAATAATAATAATAATGATAATAACGATGATGATAATAATGATAATAACGATGATAATAATAATAATAATAATAATAATAATAATAACGATGATAATAAAAATGATAATGATAAAACAATAATGATTATAATAATGGTAATGATAAAACAATAATGATAATAATAATGATAATGATAAAACAATAATGATAATAATAATGATAATGATAAAACAATAATGATAATAATAATGATAAAACAATAATGATAATCATGATGATAATGATAAAACAATAATGATAATAATGATGACAATGATAAAACAATAATGATAATGATAATGATAAAACAATAATGATAATAATAATAATATAAAACAAATAAAAAAAACATCCCAATGGTGCCACAGACACCATAAATGACCAACAGGTTCCTATGGTGATTCGAAGCCCCTGCTGGATGAACAATTCCTAACTGGCACCCACAGGCACTCTTCCTTATGCTCCCAACACTGAAAACACTTACCTCTCGCCTCGCCTCGCCTGGCACCGGAAGAGCCACCCGGGGGCAGAGTGCCAACGTGGGTCAGTCGAGCTCTGGTGACGCTGAAGCCGTCGCCATCTGAAAGTAGGGATTAATGTGCTGAATGATGAATGATGAATGATGAAATGAATAATGGTGGCTGAAAAAAATATACTTCTATTCATCAAAATATCTATTCGTTGTTTACTGGCTTTAATTTCATTGATATGACATACCCATTAGTCAAATTAGGCAGTTTTAATCAAATGTTTTGTTTGCTGTAACCTTCCGCTATGATGGATAGGCGATCTCCTAATTGATTTAATTATTTGGTCATTTTCTTTCTAATAACTTTAATTTCCTGAAACGCAGAGTGATTAATTCAGCGCTGAAAAAGTTGACAAGGGCAGACAGTTCTTGGCGCTATTAGTGTTATTAAGTTCTTCAAGTCAAAATGACCTAAGTTGCTCAAGCAGGAAGTTAATGACCAGAAGAAATGGTTTTACGAATGTGCTGAAATTAGAAGTGCGTCAATGTATAGATTAATGAAGGGGTGAAATAACAACAATGTTATGGTACGAGTCGTAAGGTTGTATCCTTATGCACTGCTTTTTAAAAATCCAAGATATGTGGATGAACAGGAAGAGAAAGGGAATATATATCAAATTGTCTTTTTTTTTCTTCTCTTTCCTTCTCTTATTTTCGTTTCACAATGGCAAAGCTTTATATGTCACGATGTGCAATTTTTTTCTTCTTACAACACCCATTGTTGGAAATTTACTCTTTGACATGAGGAAAGTTGGCATGTGGCAGAACCACGCCTCGAAAGGTTCTTTTTACCATTACTGAAAATGAAAGTGAACCAAAACAATATATCCAGCACTTGCTCCTATAATAAATAATTGAATAAATAATCTAAAAATTGAGAGAAGCACAGACCTATCGCCAGATTTCACTTTCAGATCCAGCAAGGCTTCAATCCCTCTGCAAATGAACACCGACAGTGACACCTTGTTTCCAGCTCCGTGTACACTCCAGTATTATGTAAGTACTCACCGAATATATGATCTATAATGTCAGTGCCTTCGAAGGTGCCAACGTGCGTCAGGTGAGCCTTCGTGATGCTGAAACCACTGGCTCTCCTGCTGCCGCGGTCGCCCTCGCCTGCAAGACGGGCGAATGAGAACCGAGGCTGAGGCTGAATGCCGCGAGGATGTAGGCGATCATGGTGATAAGACTGGCACTGTGATAATAGGCCGGTTTGGTAACACTGTGCGAGACCCGACCCAAAGAACGTTCATTTCATGGACGTGCATATATTCAGAAATAGATACGTATCTACAAGATATATAGATAGATAAATATATATTTACCAAACAGATAGACGGATGTGCTATTATTTCTGGGTAATACTTGTCCTTATATATTGGCACAATATCAACAACCAGGCCGCATGGCAATAGTAGTAGTGATCACAGTAATAATAAGAGCAGTGATAGTGGCCATAGTAATAATAGTAATAGCAACAAACATACAGACAATACATTCCACCCAAGATTACATAATTGTTCGTGAAAGTCTGCAGGCGGCGCACTCACCTCGACCTCCGCCGCCGTGGGAGAGCACAGGGCCTGCGGTCGTCACGCCGCGGCTGATCACGACCCCGCCCGGCCTGCCGACGCTGACGGGGCTGCCGACTGCCATGCTGCTCTTGACACCTCCTCCAACGCCTGCCCCGACTGTGCTGCTAATGCTCACTGGGCTGCCAACAGCCATTGTGTTTTTCAAACTTACGGGAGCACTTATTGAGCTGCTGCCTTTGACGAGACTGCCAACACCCGCGGCGCCTCGAACACTTGCGGATGTTCCTACACTTCCTGGACTGCTAACACTTGCAGGACTAGCAACACCCACCGTGCCTGTAACACGTGTAGAAGTTCCAGTCTTTGGGAGACTGCCGGCACTCGCGGGTCTGCTGACGACTGTAGCTGTAGTCTGCGCGGGAGAACTTAGGCTTACAGGGCTGCCAATTGTCATCGTGCTCTTAAAGCCCGAAGGACTGCTGACAGTGACAGGCTTGCCAATTGTCATGGAACTCGCAGCACCCAGAGGACTGCTAACACTGACAGGGCTGCCAACAGTCATAGCACTCTTAACACTCGAAGGAGTAGTAATGCTGACAGGGCTACCAACCGCCATGAAGCCCGTACCACTTGCAGGCGTGCCAACACCGACGGGGCTTCCGAAGTTCATGAAGCTCGTAAGGGTTGACGGGGCGCCGGCACTGAGGGGACTGCCGGAGGGGACGGAACTCGTGCTCCCAGCGCTGAGCGACCCTGCGGAAGGCTCTGACGCGGCGGCGCTCGACCCAGCGGAGGCGTCGACAGGGCTGCCAATGAGACCTCCAGCAGATGCATCAGCAATACCAAATGAGGCCTCGCCATGGCTGCCGGCGCCGATGGAGGTATCAGTTGGGGTAATAGTACCAAGGGAGGAAGCTACAGGGCTACCAACACCAACTGAGGTATCGACAGGGCTACCAACACTAACCAAGGTATCAACAGGGCTACCAACACCAAAGGAGGTGTCAACAGGGCTACCAACACCAAAGGAGGTGTCAACAGGGCTACCAACACCAAAGGAGGTGTCAATAGGGCTACCAACACTAACCAAGGTATCAACAGGGCTACCAACACCAACTGAGGTATCAACAGGGCTACCAACACCTACTGAGGCATCAACAGGGCTACCAACGCCAATGGAGGTATGAGCAGGGCTGCCAACCCCATCGGCCACGCCCCCACCGGGGAACCCAGCGCCAGCAGACTCCGCCCCGCTGCCCCCAGGATTGCCAGCCCCGACCAGAGGGAGTCCAACACCGGCAGCTTCTCCGCCCGGGGTCGCAGCGGTGAGGGAGTCCGCGAGTCCTCCCCCCGCGCCCAGTCCTCCCTGGCCCCCCACCCCACCGGAAACGTCAAAACCCACCCCGCTGCCTGATCCACTTCCCTCTCCACCTCCAGAACCTGCGAATCCACTTCCAGCTCCACCGAATCCGTCTGCCACTCCACCGACAAGTGGAGCAGCGACGGCGCCGTCGAAACTCGTCAGTCCTCCCCCAAAGCCACCCAGGTCACTGCCAAATCCACCGTCTAGAGCACTCAGTCCATCTAGGCCACTTAAGCCACCGCCCGATCCACTTAGGCCACCTAATCCAAGCTCGGGGCCGCCCAATCCGCCGTCGAATCCACCAATTCCACCATCAAAGCCACTTAGTCCATCAAAACCACCTAATCCACTTATTCCACTATCGAATCCACCGAGTTCACCTTCGAAGCCGCTTAAGCCAGCATCAAATGTGCCGAATCCGTCGAGACCAGAGAGTCCGCTATCAAATCCACTTAATCCACCTTCAAAACCGGTTAATCCGCCATCAAAACCACCCAATCCACCGTCTAGGTTACCAGCCCCACTTAATCCATCAAATCCAGGGCTGAAACCACCCAATCCACCATCGCGTCCACCTAAACCAGGATCGAAACCACCTAATCCACCATCGAGTCCACCCAATCCAGGATCGAAACTACCTAATCCACCATCGAGTCCACCTAATCCAGGATCGAATCCACCTAATCCACCATTGAAACCAGCTGATCCACCATCAATGCCAGCTAACCCGCCACCAAGGCTACCCAATCCACCTAAGCCATCAGTAAAGCTTCCCGTTCCATCAAACGAGTTTACTCCACCAGCAAACCCATCAAATCCACTTCCTCCTCCTCTTCCTGCTCCTCCACCACCATCACCAACAGTTCCTCCTCCTCCTCCTCCTCCTCCATCTCCAGCTCCTCCTCCTCCTCCTCCTCCATCTCCAGCTCCTCCTCCGCCTCCTCCTCCACCTCCAGCTCCTCCTCCAGCTCCACCTCCTCCGTTTCCTCCTATGTTATTGCCGCCCAGAAGAGGAATTCCCTGAGGCTTCAGTTCCCCCACTGAAGCCCCAACCACAACCAGGGCTGCGACTGCTACCAGATGCTCCAGATGCTGAAATCATAAGGGTCGGTAGATTAAGTAGGGAAGTACTAGGAGAAATGGTGGGGATAATGATAATAACTACGGTCAACAGCTGTTTGATTTTCATTAGAATCATGGATATGCAGCTGGCCCCAATTCCAAGTGGACACAGGGGACGCCCCCGCGGAAGGACATGTGTAAAGTCGCGGAATATTGCGGTGGGGATTGCCGGTTTCTTCCCGCCCCGACTTTGACCCCAACGAGCCGATGCCAGTACTCGAAGCTAAGTCAGCTGAGGAGGGTGAGTCGGGCGCGAACCCAAGACCCAGCGATTGCCAAGCTATCCTTCTCCCAACGAGCCATGGCATCTCCACCGGAATCAATATTGTTGCAATTATTACTTATGATTGCTAGTATTATTATTGTTCTCGTTATCACTGTTGTAGTTGTCACAATCCCTTTTACCTTTATGATAAGCATTGGCATATTATCACTATCGTTGTTGTTGAGGTTATAGTTTTGTTATATTTATCATAACCATTATTATTGTTACTATTATTATTATTGTTGTTGATGCTATAATTGTTCTTTTTGTTATTACCATCATTAGTAAAATTATTACCTTGTAACTGCCATCACTTTAAACATTGGTATTCATATTATTCATGCAATTTCTGTTATCATTATTGATGTTTTGATTATTGTCACTAGAATCAATATCACTAATGTTTTATATTTGTTAACATTGCTACGATCATTAGTGTCATGATGTTCATAACCGTTATCATCACCTTTATTTTTTTAACACCATCGATTTTACCAGAATATCACCTTTATCAACACCATTCTTAGAATCAGAATCGCCAAAAGAACTGCAAGTATGACACCAATACAAACAATATCAAAGAATTTCATCGGAATAATACACGCGTTTAGTCAACATCAATTACTCAAGATCATTTTTTGTGTCCTACTTCGCCCCAATTCGTGCTGTATCAATCAAGCGCTGTCTTGATCATATCCATAATTGTAATGTCAGTCTAATTCTGGATCACTCGTAACTTTAAGCAATAAATGAAATCGAAGCTACACTGAACTCTTTAACCTTTGCAAAAGATTGTTAGAATACGCCTTTTTTTGCTCCGAAAATTGCAAACTAAAGAGAAAAAATTACACTATTGTTATCGTTGTTATCATCACTATCGCCGTTATCATGTTTGCTGATATAATCACTCTCATCTCCATCATCATTATCACATTGTTTTTATCATCATAGACACGTTACCATTGTTTTATCTACTCATTATCAAAACAAACAGTAGTTTCAGTGACAATTAGTAGTTTCATCAAAACAAGCAGTAGTTTCAGTGACAATTAGTAGTTTCATCAAAACAAGCAGTAGTTTCAGTGACAATTAGTAGTTTCATCAAAACAAGCAGTAGTTTCAGTAACAATTAGTAGTTTCATCAAAACAAACAGTAGTTTCAATAACAATTAGTAGTTTCATCAAAACAAACAGTAGTTTCAGTAACAATTAGTAGTTTCATCAAAACAAGCAGTAGTTTCAATAACAATTAGTAGTTTCATCAAAACAAACACTAGTTTCAGTAACAATTAGTAGTTTCATCAAAACAAGCAGTAGTTTCAGTGACAATTAGTAGTTTCAGTAACAATTAGTAGTTTCATCAAAACAAGCAGTAGTTTCAATAACAATTAGTAGTTTCATCAAAACAAGCAGTAGTTTCAGTGACAATTAGTAGTTTCATCAAAACAAGCAGTAGTTTCAGTAACAATTAGTAGTTTCATCAAAACAAGCAGTAGTTTCAGTAACAATTAGTAGTTTCATCAAAACAAAAAGTAGTTTCAGTAACAATTAGTAGTTTCATCAAAACAAGCAGTAGTTTCAGTGACAATTAGTAGTTTCATCAAAACAAGCAGTAGTTTCAGTGACAATTAGTAGTTTCATCAAAACAAACAGTAGTTTCAGTGACAATTAGTAGTTTCATCAAAACAAACAGTAGTTTCAATAACAATTAGTAGTTTCATCAAAACAAACAGTAGTTTCAGTGACAATTAGTAGTTTCATCAAAACAAACAGTAGTTTCAGTAACAATTAGCAGTTTCATCAAAACAAGCAGTAGTTTCAGTGACAATTAGTAGTTTCATCAAAACAAACAGTAGTTTCAGTGACAATTAGTAGTTTCATCAAAACAAACAGTAGTTTCAGTGACAATTAGTAGTTTCATCAAAACAAACAGTAGTTTCAGTAACAATTAGTAGTTTCATCAAAACAAACACTAGTTTCGGTAACAATTAGTAGTTTCATCAAAACAAACAGTAGTTTCAGTAACAATTAGTAGTTTCAGTGACATTTAGTAGTTTCATCAAAACAAGCAGTAGTTTCAGTGACAGCAATTCCAACTGTATTAATAATGCTCGTGACAGAGGTAGCAGCAGTAACATTAGATGTGTGAATCCTAGTTGTAATAGCAAAGCAGCAATCACACTATCAGGACGGGCGAATGTCATAGTAATGCTAGTGGTTCCGCTATTAGTAACAGCAATGGTTGTAATAATCGTAATAACAGACACTGATGATTTTTTAATAATGATATCAATGACGATGATTATTATGATGTTGATAATGATGAACTGTGATAATTACTACAAATAATAACCGATGATAAATTGTTGTTAATAATGATATCAATGACGATGATTATTATGATGTTGATAATGATGAACTGTGATAATTACTACAAATAACAACCGATGATAAATTGTTGTTAATAATGATATCAATGACGATGGTTATTATGATAATGATAATGATGAACTATATATCTATTACTACATATGTGCCTCAAATATCATAATAAGAGTAGCACTGTGATGAACAAAACGACGCTATTGTTGGTGCAGTTGGTGGTGATTATACAGATGAGGATATAAATAAATAGGATGATGATGATGATGATGATGATGATGATGATGATGATGATGATGATGATGATGATGAGGAGGAGGAGGAGGAGGAGGAGGAGGATGGTGGTAGAGGTGGTGATTATGATGATGATGATGATGATGTGAGGATATGGAAATGACGGTGTGATAATAATGATGACGATGGTGGTGATGGTGTTGATAATTTTAACGATAATGGTAATGATGTTGATAATGATGATACTAATAATTAAGGTGATACTGATGATAATTATGATGCTGATCATGACATTTTTTATGTTAGTAATTTCAGTAATCAAAATGATAAGTATGATGATAATTAAGATGATGTTGATGTAAACACGATCATTATAGTAGCATCAAATACTACCAATTCAAATATATATACAGTAATTCTATTGCTCTTACTAATGACAGTAATAAGTGTGCTATTACTTCTAATGATGTTACAAAAATAACAGCAACAGACAACAATAACTACTACTAATGGTGATGATAACAGCAATAATGATGATAAGATAATACCGTTATTACAACCACTGCTACATTTACGACTAATGAATAACCATAAATATTAGGGTTACTATTTCTATTAGGATGAAAAGCAACCACAACAAACAGCAACTATTACTTCCAATGGCTATGATACGGGTATATTTAAATTACAATGATGAGAATAGCATTAACATCAGTACTATCATTACCATAATTGCAGTTCCAATTACGCTCTTGTGGCAGCAGATATTTTTTTTCTTGTCTCAAACGTGTCAGAGTCAGAGTCAAAAGCAGTAAAAAAATATATATATTTACGAATAGCAACAGCACTATTATTAGCATCACCCGTAGTCCATCTCGCAGCGATATTAACACCGATATAATAACGAAAACACACAGCCCAGAGCACCTCCACAGGGCAACATGCCATGCCAAAAATTCCCCCTGCTTGTTTTACCATGTCTGACGACGTGAGATGTGGCTCCTAACCAACAAAACGAGTGACTAACCAACTAGAACGAGTGACTCGAAAGTTATATACGAC
>NC_091576.1:3032305-3034628 GCF_042767895.1 Penaeus vannamei
CCTACAAGATATTTCTACTAGAGGTAAGGCCAACAATATGACAGGATTGGCAGTAATGAAATCTGGTTCCCAATCAAAGATGACAGGTGCATGGACATAAATGCACACATATAATAGTTATCAAAGAGAATGCATTTTAACGGTAATTGAAGAATGAATTTTCGTTATCTTTACATATATATACATAATAGACAAAACGGGAGAAACAAAAATCCTAAAGCATCGATTTTTTTTTTTTTTTTTTTTTTTTTTTTGGCAATTCCACAATTCATAAAATTAGATCAAATGCATCCTTTTAAATTCAGTAACAATAGAATTTTCATTCAAATTTTCTTAATAGGATCTTCGAATATAAGTGACTATCGCATTTTCCTTCTAAATTGTATCATATGACGCGGATCAAGTCAATGTGATCTTGTATTTTAACGAAAGAAAATAAACTAATGCTAACTGATTCACTATTTCATCCTTTTTTCTTATGTGTATACGAACCATATTCTCTTATGATCCGTACCTAACTCAAAAATTATGAAATAGTGAATCAGTAAGCATTAGTTCATTTTCTTCCGTCTAAAATACCCACATTGACTTGATCCGTAGCATAAAATACAAATCAAGAAGGAAAAAATCCGACAGCCACTTGTTTTCAAAGATACTATAAAGAAGGAAATGAGACTGAACGAAAAATACATTATTATTGAGTCTCGAAAGACGTATTTGACCTAATATGGGAGATCGCCAACTTCGGGGCAACTTGGGCAGGATTGAACTCGCCTCCGGTTGCCCATTCCGAGCGATCTCCTTGCTTGTTGCCTTTGACGATGACGAAGCGAAAAGTGGGACGCAGAGAGTAACGTCAGCCGAAAATGCGTTGGATATTATTCATTTGTGCAGAGAGGATTTACCAAGTGTAATTTGCGCGGAAATGGTGGGACTCGACATCTCATTAGATATCGAAGGAAATATGGATAACATCCGGGTATGACGTACGCAAAGTTGGTTTAAAGTGTAGGAAAGTTGAATTTCGATTGATTAATTAAACGATTAATGTATGGCTCTTATGACGGCCTTTGGGATGGTGACACTGTCAGCGTCATACGAATGCTTTTAGGATAAATCTGTGAGAGTAGGACCGAGTCTGACAACATCAAATTATTATTATCAAAATCAGTGAGTACAGTGACTGCCTGTTCATAAATTTTCGTATACATTTATCCTATTAATAAACTTTAAATCCTCGTGACTTGTCATTATACGCTGTTGAAGGTGAAAGGAGAAATCAGATTGAAAACACAAACCAAATCTTCAGGAAAGTTTTATTTGTCATGCTGGCAAACGGAAGTCGCTGCTGAATCAACCTGGTAATAGATCGAAAATAGTTTAGGTATTCTTTCAATAATCGTTTTATTAGAGTGTGATTGTATGCAGACTAATAAAAGGGGATGTTTGATTATTGTAAACATAGACAAGAAACCGTCAATGAATTAATTTTAAGAATATTCATATGAACAGTATATGAAAAAGTACTTTCTTACCATGATGACCGTGATGCCCTCCATGATGGCCTCCATGATGACCCCCGTGGTGACCTCCATGGTGACCCCCGTGGTGACCTCCATGGTGACCCCCGTGGTGACCTCCGTGGTGACCTCCGCCGAAGCAGCAGGGCAAGGTCTTGGCGGCGGCGAAGGCAAAGGCGAGAGCCAGCAGGAGAAGCAGGGCAAGGAAGCGCATCTGCAGCAGACGCGGAAGCAGTCAGGGCGGGGCGATGAGGCCGAGGGACGTGTGGCGAGCCGAGCGGCCGTTCGGACCTCGGCCGTTCGGGAGGGGGGGGGGGCGCCGTTTGAGCGAGCACCGAGGTTCAGGCCTCATTGGTGCATATTTTATGACAAAAAGGATATATATATACACACACACACATACACACACAAATATATGTGTGTGTGTGTGTATACATAGTGTGTGTGTGTGTGTATGCGTGTATACATAGTGTGTGTGTGTGTATGTGTGTATACATAGTGTGTGTGTGTGTGTGTATGTGTGTATACATAGAGTGTGTGTATACATATATATATATATATATATATATATATATATATATATATATATATATATATATATATATATATATATATATATATATAAATGCACATAAATATTGCAAATGAGCATAGATGCGTGTATGTGTGTATGAATGTATATTATATACTGTACATGTACATATATATATATATATATATATATATATATATATATATATATATATATATATATATATATATATATATATATATATATTCTTATACACACACCCCCCAGTTTC
>NC_091576.1:3042628-3047628 GCF_042767895.1 Penaeus vannamei
AAGGAAGGAATGGGTCTAATGTCTCTCTCGCTCTCCCCCATCCTGCAAGGGAGAAGGGAAAGAGAGGGAGAGCGCCATCCTCCTCTCGGCAAGCGAGAGCGGGGGTGGCACTGCTTCCCCGACGTCGCCCCGGTGGCGGCTGAGGGGCGCGCATAGGTATGTTACTTTGCGGAAAATTCTTTTATTTTCTTTTTTACTTTGCCTCCCGGGGGACGAAGGAAAGAGGGAGAGAACGAGAGAAGGAAGGAAGGAAGGAAAAGGGAGCACCTCCTCACGCAGGACCCCTGGCCGCGGGGGACGTTGGTGCACGGTCTCCAGGAGTAGACTGGGGCCGGGCAAGTGTGAGCGTCAAATGTAGTAGATATTTGTAAGTGTAAAAGGGTTTGGGTGTTTGTGAGTGCACGATTGGTATACCGGCACTGCCCATGAGTTCTGTAGGGTATGCAGGACATTTTTCCGGGCCGAGCCGGATAGCCTCCCTCCTCCTCCTCCTTCCCCCCTCCCCCCTTTTGTATGTGTGTGTGTGTGTGGGGGGGGGGGGGGTTGACGATAACGACGCCAACCCCGCCGCTGCCCCCGGCAGCAAAGTCCTTTCTTGCCTGGGTGCCCTTGGCGGGTATTCCCCCCCCCCCCCCCCTACAAAAAAAAAAGATAGGTGGGGGGCGAGTGGTGGTTCGGTGACCCCCTCCATTATCCCCCCCCCCCGGCAACCCACATCACGACCGCCCCGCCGGGGGCGGTCCCCCCTAGCGTCCGCCAGGCTCCCGCTCCTGCCGGACGGATGGAAGGCCCTGTCTCTGGTCGTGTTGCCTGCGGGCCTGCGCCGCCAACTATAGGGAGAGGCGGTTGGGTGCGGGGCCGCGGGTGGCGGAGCGGGCTGCCGGGTGGGGCTGGGAGCGTGGGCCGCCGGAGCCAAGCGCCGCCCTTGGCCTGCTGTGTGGCGGCGGCCGCGCGTCTCCCCCTAGGTCCGTTCCCCCCGTGCCGCCGCCTGGCCTGAACGGGCGGGCGGCGCGGCGGCCTGCCCAGCGAGGCCGTTCAGCCTAGGGGGGTGGAGAGGAGATTGTGGGCCTGGAGGCTGCGGTGGCGGCGGCGCCTCCTGGGTTGGCCTGCCAGCCAAGTCTTCCTTGGCTGGCCAGGGGACGGCTTGGGCTTTACCTTACCCCTTCGGCCCCCCCGCGCCCTCTCGGGCCGAGGGCGGCGGGCCCTGGCCTGGCCTGGCCTGCCTGCCTCGTCTTCCTTAGAACAGAGGTTTGCTCGAGCTTACCCCCATCAGCCCCTGGCGCCCTCTAGGGCCGAGGGCGGCGGCGTGTGATTCGGGCGTTGCCCTGCCGCACCCCCGACGGGGCCTTGCCCCGGCCGGACGAGCAAGGGCGGGCCCTGGGCGCGGTCGAGGTGGCTGAGGGCCTGCGCCGACAACGACAGGGGGACTGCCTCTGCTGCGGGCGGCCGGGGGCGACCCCCGCCTCGAGCCCGCTGCTGCTGCTGCTGCTGCGGCCGCCGTCGGGGCCGGCCCCCCGCCCGCGCCGGCGGTGCAGGGCCCGCCCCGTCCCCGGTTTGATGGCTTGGGCTACCTTTCCCCTTTCCCCTTCGTCCCCCGCGCACTCTCGGGCTGGACCTGCCTGTCAGTCTGCCTCGTCTGCCTCGTCTTTCTCGGGCAGGGGCTGGCTCGGGCTTTCCCCCTTCGGCCCCCTACGCCCTCGTGAGCCGTGGGCGGCGGCGTAGGGGACGGGCGCGACCCTGCCGGGATCGCCCACCTAAGGGGCCGTTTTTCCCTGGCGGGCGGCCGAGGGAGGGCCCTGGGCGCGGTCGTGGTGGCTGAGGGCCTGCGCCGACAACTATAGAGGGGGCCACCTTCGGCTGCGGGCGGGCGGGCGACGAGCCCCGCGTCGAGCTCGCCGTCGGGGCCGGGCGGGGGCGGTGCGGAGCCCCCTCCTGGTTGGGCCTCGCCCCCCGGGCGGGCGGCTTGGGCTCTCCTGCCCCCTGCGCCCTCTCGGGCCGGGGACGGAGGCGGCGGCGGCGGGTGCCTCTTGGAGGCGGTGAGCAAAGGCGTGGTGGCCTTTAGCCTTGCACAGCTCAAGGGTGCGGAGCGGGATTGCCGGAAGCAGGCGTGTGTGTGGGTGAGCAGCCTTGACAGCTGTGAGCCTGTGCCCCACTGCCTTGGCAGCCCGCCTGTCCCGGCCGGCCGGCTGGCCTGCCTGCGCCGCGCCCCTCTCCCCCCCTCTGTCCTCCTCGTCGCTGCACGACCACGATAGCGATAGTGAGAAAAAGGGCTCGCGCCCGGGAGGGAGCTCGCCGTGGCCGTTGTTCTGGTCCGGCGACGCTGTCGTCTCCCTCCCCTGTGTGCGGCGCACCCTGAGTCGAGAGAGAAACGACCCCCAACAACCAGCCATCGAAAAAAGTGCGGCCCCCCCTTTATTCGAAATGCCCCCCTCCTTCGTCCCTATTCCTTCCTGGTGTGGCTTCTGGCCGCAGCAGTGGGAGAGCGGGGCGAGAGTCGTCGGGCTTTTCCGGGGGGGTTTTGCCATGTGAAAAGCCAAAGTAACAATAACCGGAGAGGTCGAGAGAGAAGTGAGAGGAAGAAAGCAGGCAGGAAGGAAAGACCGCAGCGGAAGAGCGGCGGCGGCGGGGGCAGTGTCCCCCGTAAGGGGGCAGCGCAGCCCATTGTGGCTGCTGCTGCTGCCCCCCGCTCGAGAAAGCTGCTATCGTCTCCCTCCTCTTCCTTCTTCTTCTTCTTCCATGTCCTCCTCCTCCTAATGTTGTTCATATGACGACGACCACGACCACGCTAGTGTGCGTTGTTGCTTCTACCTGCTTGATCCTGCCAGTAGTCATATGCTTGTCTCAAAGATTAAGCCATGCATGTGTAAGTACAGGCCGACTTAAGGCCAAACCGCGGACGGCTCATTAAGTCAGATAGAACTCATTAGATCTCTGCTGAGCCGCAATATTTGGATAACTGTGGAATTTTCAGAGGGATATTTGTCATTATCTTAACATCTTTGTTGAAAAAAAGTTCAAATAAATATCATAATCATTTGGGCTTCAAAGAATGATTTTGAAAAGTTGCTTAAAACCACATTCATTTTGATATTTCATTGGATCACTTTCTATGAGGTCATCAAATCTTCACTGAAGAGTTTACATTTTTTTCCCTACAAGATATTTCTACTAGAGGTAAGGCCAACAATATGACTGGATTTGCAGTAATAAAATCGGGTTCTCAATCAAAGATAACAGGTTCATGGACATAAATGCACACATATAATAGTTATCAAAGAGAGCGCATTTTAACGGTATGTGAAGAATGAAATTTCGTTATTTTTACATATATATAATAGACAAAACGGGAGAAACTCAAAAATCTTAAAGCATCGTAACTATTTTTTTTTCTTTTCTTTTCTTTACCAATTCCACGTTTCATAATAGATAGTGATTGATGACAAGTCAGAGGTTAGATCAAATGTATCATTTGAAACTATAGGGTCTTCGAAAATAAGTTACTATCGCATTTTTCTTATAACATGTATTATATGGCAACATTTAAGTCAATGTGATCTTGTATTTTAGACGGAAGAAAATTTATCAATGCTTACTGGTTCATTATTTCACTTTTTTATGTGTATACGTACCATATTCTCTTGTGAGGAATCAGATCCGTACCTGACTCAAAAAATATGAAATAGTGAATCAGTAAACATTAGTTCATTTTCTTCCGTCTAAAATCCACACATTGACTTGATCCGTAGCATATAATACAAATTAGATGAAAAATGCGACAGTCACTTATTTTCAAAGACACTATAGGGAAGAAAATGAGGCTGAATGAAAAATACATTGTTATTGAGTCTCGAAAGACGTATTTGACCTAATATGGGAGATCGCCAACTTCGGGGCAACTTGGGCAGGATTGAACTCGCCTCCGGTTGCCCATTCCGAGCGATCTCCTTGCTTGTTGCCTTTGACGATGACGAAGCGAAAAGTGGGACGCAGAGAGTAACGTCAGCCGAAAATGCGTTAAATAGTATTCATTTGTGCAGAGAGGATTTACCAAGTGTAATTTGCGCGGAAATGGTGGGACTCGACATCTCATTAGATATCGAAGGAAATATGGATAACATCCGGGTATGACGTACGCAAAGTTGGTTTAAAGTGTAGGAAAGTTGAATTTCGATTGATTAATTAAACTATAAATGCATAGATCTCATGACGGCCTTTGGGATGGTGACACTGTCAGCGTCATACGAATGCTTCTAGGATAAATCTGTGATAGTAGGATCGAGTCTGACAACATCAAATTATTCTTATCAAAAACAATGAGTACAGTGACTCTGCCTGTGCATAAATTTTCGTAAATACATTTATCCTCTTAATGAAGTTTACATCCTCGTGACTTGTCATTATACACTGTTGAAGGTGAAAGGAGAAATCAGATTGAAAACACAAACCAAATCTTCAGAAAAGTTTTATTTGTCTTGCTGGCATACGGAAGTCGCTGCTGAATCAACCTGGTAATAGATCGAAAATAGTTTAGGTATTTTTCAAATAATCGTTTTATTAGAGTGTGATTGTATGCAGACTAATAAAAGGGATGTTTGGTGACAGTAAATATTATAGACAAGAAACCGTCAATGAATTAAGTTTTAAAATATTCATATAAACAGTATATGAAAAAGTACTTTCTTACCATGATGACCGTGATGCCCTCCATGATGGCCTCTGTGGTGACCCCCATGGTGACCCCCGTGGTGACCCCCGTGATGACCTCCGTGGTGACCCCCGCCGAAGCAGCAAGGCAAGGTCTTGGCGACGGCGAAGGCAAAGGCGAGAGCCAGCAGGAGAAGCAGGGCGAGGAACCGCATCTGCAGCAGACGCGGAAGCAGTCAGGGCGGGGCGATGAGGCCGAGGGACGTGTGGCGAGCCGAGCGGCCGTTCGGACCTCGGCCGTTCGGGAGGGGGGGGGGGGCGGCGCCGTTGGGCGAGTGTAGTGAACTGCGATTGCA
>NC_091576.1:3052628-3057628 GCF_042767895.1 Penaeus vannamei
TGAATTTTCCCTCTAATGGTCTTTCTCCGATTTATATATATATATATATATATATATATATATATATATATATATATATATATATATATATATTATATATATATATATATATATATGTACATATCACTTCAAATAAATCAAATAAACTCGTGTGTTTTTTATCTTATTTCATATTGCACCATGAAAGTGGAATTTGGAATTAAATTAATCCGAACAACGGTTGATCAACAATTGGGGAAGATGCACGTCAACAATGCACTCGTTGCCAGATGTACGGAAATAAAGTAATAATTGCCACAAGCACCACAATAATTCAGATGATTTTCTTAAAAAATGAACACCATTTTTCGTGAATTACATTGTGCTATTAACAACGTCGCCACGTCGCGACAGGAGCCCCGCCCAGTACGAGAGGAACGGTGGGGTGGGGGGCGAACGGTGGTTCGGTGACCCCCTCCATTACCCCCCCCCCCCCCAGGCAACCCACATCACGACCGCCCCGCCGGGAGCAGTCCCCCCTAGCGTCCGCCAGGCTCCCGCTCCTGCCGGACGGATGGAAGGCCCTGTCTCTGGTCGTGTTGGCTGCGGGCCTGCGCCGCCAACTATAGGGAGAGGCGGTTGGGTGCGGGGCCGCGGGTAGCGGGGCGGGCTGCCGGGCGGGGCTGGGAGCGCGGGCCGCCGGAGCCGAACGCCGCCCTTGGCCTGCTGTGTGGCGGCGGCGGCGGCGGCCGTGCGTCTCCCACTCGGTCCGTTCCCCCCGTGCCGTCGCCTGGCCTGAGCGGGCGGGCGGCGCGGCGGCCTGCCCAGCGAGGCCGTTCAGCCTAGGGGGGTGGAGAGGAGATTGTGGGCCTGGGGGCTGCGGTGGCGGCGGCGCCTCCTGGGTTGGCCTGCCAGCCACATCTTCCTTGGCTGGCCAGGGGACGGCTTTTCCCTACCCCTTTGGCCCCCCCGCGCCCTCTCGGGCCGAGGGCGGCGGGCCCTGGCCTGGCCTGGCCTGCCTGCCTCGTCTTCCTTAGAACAGGGGTTGGCTCGGGCTTACCCCCATCGGCCCCTGGCGCCCTCTAGGGCCGAGGGCGGTGGCGTGGGATTCGGGCGTGGCCCTGCCGCACCCCCGACGGGGCCTTGCCCCGGCCGGACGGGCAAGGGCGGGCCCTGGGCGCGGTCGTGGTGGCTGAGGGCCTGCGCCGACAACGACAGGGGGACTGCCTCGGCTGCGGGCGGCGGGGGGCGACCCCCTCGAGCCCGCTGCTGCTGCGGCCGCCGTCGGGGCCGGCCTGCCCTCCCGCACCGGCGGTACAGGGCCCGCAAGCCCCCGATTTGGCGGCTTGGGCTTCCTTTCCCCTTTCCCCTTCGTCCCCCGCGCCCTCTTAGGCCGAGGGCGGCGGGCCGGTGGCTGGACCTGCCTGTCAGTCTGCCTCGTCTTCCTCGGGCAGGGGCTGGCTCGGGCTTTCCCCCTTCGGCCCCCTGCGCCCTCGCGGGCCGTGGGCAGCGGTGTAGGGGACGGGTGCGGCCCTGCCGGGATTGCCCCCCGAAGGGACCGTTTTTCCCTAGCGGGCGGCCGAGGGAGGGCCCTGGGCGCGGTCGTGGTGGCTGAGGGCCTGCGCCGACAACTATAGGGGGGGCCACCTTCGGCTGCAGGCGGGCGGGCGGCCAGCCCCGCGTCGAGCTCGCCGTCGGGACCGGGCGGGGGCCTTGCGCGGGCGGTGCGGGGGCCCCCTGCTGGTCGGGCCTCGCCCCCTGCGCCCTCTCGGGCCGGGGGCAGAGGCGGCGGCGGCGGGCCCGGGCGTGGCCCCCGCCGCCGCGAAGAAGCCCCTGCCTCTCCGGCTCCCCTCCCCGAAAGCGGGGAAGGCTTTGCAGGGGTCCTGGCTGCCGGGGCCGTCGGAGGGGCTGCCTTCCCTGGCCCCCGGGGCCGAGCGGCCCCTGCCCGCGGTCGTGTGGGCTGAGGGCCCGTGCCGACAACTATAGGGGGGACCACCTTCGGCGGCTGCAGGCGGACGGGCGGCGAGCTCGCCGTCGGGGCCGGGCGGGGGCCTTGCGCGGGCGGTGCGGGGGCCGCCTTCTGGTTGGGCCTCGCCCCCCGAGCGGGCGGCTTGGGCTCTCCTGCCCCCTGCGCTCTTTCGGGCCGAGGGCGGAGCCGGCGGCGGCGGGCGCGGGCGTGGCCCCCGCCGCCGCGAGGAAGCCCCTGCCTCTCCGGCTCCCGTCCCCGAAAGCGGGGCAGGCTTTGGGGAAGTCCTGGCTGCCGGGGCCGTCGGAGGGGCTGCCTTCCCTGGCCCCCGGGGCCGAGCGGCCCCTGCCCGCGGTCGTGTGGGCTGAGGGCCCGTGCCGACAACTATAGGGGGGACCACCTTCGGCGGCTGCAGGCGGACGGGCGGCGAGCTCGCCGTCGGGGCCGGGCGGGGGCCTTGCGCGACGGAGAGCGGAGGAAAGAGGAGGAGGAGAAGGCGGAGAGGCGGTGAGCAAAGGCGTGGTGGCCTTTAGCCTTGCACAGCTCAAGGGTGCGGAGCGGGATTGCCGGAAGCAGGCGTGTGTGTGGGTGAGCAGCCTTGACAGCTGTGAGCCTGTGCCCCACTGCCTTGGCAGCCCGCCTGCGCCGCGCCCCTCTCCCCCCCCCCCCTCTGTCCTCCTCGTCGCTGCACGACCACGATGGCGATAGAGAGAAAAAGGGCTCGCGCCCGGGAGGGAGCTCGCCGCGGCCGTTGTTCTGGTCCGGCGACGCTGTCGTCTCCCTCCCCTGTGTGCGGCGCAGCCTGAGTCGAGAGAGAAACGACCCCCAACAACCAGCCATCGAAAAAAGTGCGGCCCCCCCTTTATTTGAAATGCCCCCCTCCTTCGTCCCCATTCCTTCCTGGTGTGGCTTCTGGCCGCAGCAGCGGGAGAGCGGGGCGAGAGTCGTCGGGCTTTTCCGGGGGGGTTTTGCCATGTGAAAAGCCAAAGTAACCTTAAACGATGCTGACTAGCGATCCGCCGCAGTTATTCCCATGACCCTGAAAAGGATGATTTTGAAAAATTGCTTAAAACGACATTCATTTTGATATTTCATTGGATCACTTTCTATGAGGTCATCAAATCTTCACTGAAGAGTTTACATTTTTTTCCTCTACAAGATATTTCTACTAGAGGTAAGGCCAACAATATGACTGGATTTGCAGTAATAAAATCTGGTTCTCAAGAAAAGATGACAGGTTCATGGACATAAATGCACACATATAATAGTTATCAAAGAGAGCGCATTTGTACGGTAAATGAAGAATGAAATTTCCTTATATATTAGACAAAACGGGAGAAATTCAAAAATCCTAAAGCATCGTAACTTTTTCTTTTCTTTTCTTTTCTTTACCAATTCCACGTTTCATAATTGATAATGAGAATTAGATCAAATGCATCATTTCAAACTCAATAATAATAGATTTTCATCCAGTCACATTTTCTTTATAGTGTCTTCGAAAATAAGTGACTATCGCATTTTTCTTCTAATTTGTATTACATGGCACGGATCAAGTCAATGTGATCTTGTATTTTAGAAAATGAACTAATGCTTACTGATTCACTATTTCATCGTTTTTCTTATGTGTATACGTACCAGATTCTTTTGTGAGGAATCAGATCCGTACCTGACTCAAAAACTATGAAATAGTGAAGCAGTAAACATTAGTTTATTTTCTTCCGTCTAAAATGCACATTGACTTGATCCGTAGTATATAATACAAATTAAAAAGAAGAAATGCGACAGTCACTTATTTTCAAAGACACTATAGGCAAGAAAATGAGACTGAATGAAAAATACATTGTTTTTGAGTCTCGAAAGACGTATTTGACCTAATATGGGAGATCGCCAACTTCGGGGCAACTTCGGCAGGATTGAACTGGCCTCCGGTTGCCCATTCCGAGCGATCTCCTTGCTTGTTGCCTTTGACGATGACGAAGCGAAAAGTGGGACGCAGAGAGTAACGTCAGCCGAAAATGCGTTAAATATTATTCATTTGTGCAGAGAGGATTTACCAAGTGTAATTTGCGCGGAAATGGTGGGACTCGACATCTCATTAGATATCGAGTGAAATATGGATAACATCCGGGTATGACGTACGCAAAGTTGGTTTAAAGTGTAGGAAAGTTGAATTTCGATTGATTAATTAAACGATTAATGTATGGCTCTTATGACGGCCTTTGGGATGGCGACACTGTCAGCGTCATACGAATGCTTTTAGGATGAATCTGTGACAGTAGGACCGAGTCTGACAACATCAAATTATTCTTATCAAAGGCAGTGAGTACAGTGACTCTACTTGTTCATAAATTTTCGTAAATACATTTATCCTCTTAATGAAGTTTACACCCTCGTGACTTGTCATTATACACTGTTGAAGGTGAAAGGAGAAATCAGATTGAAAACACAAACCAAATTTTCAGAATAGTTTTATTTGTCATGCTGGCAAACGGAAGTCGCTGCTGAATCAACCTGACAATAGATCGAAAATAGTTTAGGTATTGTTTAAATAATCGTTTTATTGGTGTGATTAAATGCAGACTAATAAAAGGGGATATTTAATGACAGTAAATATTATAGACAAGAAACCGTCAATGAATTAATTTTTAAAATATTCATATGAACAGTATATGAAAAAGTACTTTCTTACCATGATGACCGTGATGCCCTCCATGATGGCCTCCGTGGTGACCCCCGTGGTGACCCCCGTGGTGACCTCCGTGGTGACCTCCGTGGTGACCTCCGCCGAAGCAGCAGGGCAAGGTCTTGGCGGCGGCGAAGGCAAAGGCGAGAGCCAGCAGGAGAAGCAGGGCGAGGAACCGCATCTGCAGCAGACGCGGAAGCAGTCAGGGCGGGGCGATGAGGCCGAGGGACGTGTGGCGAGCCGAGCGGCCGTTCTGACCTCGGCCGTTCGGGAGGGGGGGGGGGAGTGCGGCGCCGTTGGGGGCGCACCGGGGTTCAGGCCTCATTGGGGTATATTTCATGACAAAAATGATACATATATACACGTAAACAC
>NC_091576.1:3062628-3064453 GCF_042767895.1 Penaeus vannamei
GCAGCCTTGACAGCTGTGAGCCTGTGCCCCACTGCCTTGGCAGCCCGCCTGTCCTGGCCGGCCGACTGGCCGGCCTGCGCCGCGCCCCTCTCCCCCCTCCCCCTCCCCCCTCTGTCCTCTGTAGCAAATACCTATACAATTATGTCTCGCAAGAATGTTGAAAAGTAGCCACTGCCACCACCCATTTAGTTAACGTATGGGAACGTAGTGTATATGTGAGAAGAATGATAGTGTGGAAGACGGATGTGGGGAAAGGAGCGAGAGTGTGTAAATGTTGTATGCGTTTATGGTGCGAGATCACAAAGGTTGGTACGCGTGATATGAGCCGAGGAGAGGCGTGTGCGGGGAGAGTCCTCCAACGCAATCAAGCAGATCACCACATTGATATTATGAAAAATAAATAAATAAATAAATAAGGCATATCACTAGAGGCAAATGGGCTGTTACTACCCTTTCTAGTATGCTTTTCCAACGATCAAGTTCGGGCGTTGATAAAACGAAACATACTTAAATAGTTGTTTATTTCGTGATAACTGATAAAACAATAAAACAGTAAAAGAGAACACACAAAAATGAAACGAAACGAAGGTATTAAACCAATCATAAAATGAGGTAAAACAATACAATAAAATGAACGATAAAGCAAAATGAACTTAAAACATTAAAATAAATCGGTAAAACGAACTAGAACAATAGAATAAACGATAAAACAGAAAACACTTAATACATTAAAATAGGAACATAAAACACAAACACAGTAAAACACACAATAAAAAGCCCGAAGATGATAATTTAGAAAATGCACTAATCACGAGGTCACTTGGTCGAATAAATACTCTGGCTAATTAGTCTTACCACCTTATGTTTAAAATATCCTCACGACCACTTAGCTGCTCTTAAGACAGGTGGAAGCCCATTCCGGGGTTCCACAGACCGTCTTTCTGCTAGCAGACCACCGGCAAGAATCCCCCCTGACCTTGTCTGCACTTCCCTTGTTAATGGTGGGCGGGAAACAATGTGAGAAGTTGGTTCTCTTTTGATTAAAATTGATAAAACAAATCTTAAAACTGGTGTGAAAATATAAATATAAATGAAAATAGTAAAATAGATTCAAATGATAATCCATAAAAAGTAATTAGAATAATTGTATAAAAAGAACCAATGTTGAAATCACTTGGAGTAATTAATAGACCACTTGAATAAAATGTTAAGAAAAAAGTAAAATTATTAAGATTTAATAGGTATTTGTAAGAACCATGTTGACCTCTTGCTCTTTAAAAAAGAATGTATGTATATAAATCTTTAAAAAAAAAATGAAAGAATCATCGGGGTATACACATAATACAATAACAACAACATAAGAAAATAATTTATTTGGTAAAAAAGAAAAAAAAAATGGGCAGCGGAATGGCAATAGTGGCGAGTGCGCGGCATCCTCCTCACTCCGCGAGATAAACGCCCTTTTCTTTAGGCCTGCGGTTGCTTTCTGTTCTCGGAGAAGGAGCCACGCAATAAAGTCCATGCCATTGGTCGAATGGGCGTGGTTCTCAAAGCAACCCCACAAACCACCTGGGAATTGCAGGGCATTTTAACGCCACCTCGCGGGTCGCACCAGGTACAATGTTGCCACCTTGAGTTCCTCAGTTTTTATCTTATTTGCCTGTGTGAGATGTCGGAGGTGAGAAAGGATATTTCAATGATTGTATTACCTCCTGGAGTGATCTGTGGGTGTACAGTGTAGCAGATCACTACACGCCGTTGGGGGAGCACCGGGGTTCAGGCCTCATTGATGCATATATTTATGACAAAAATTATATATATATAT
>NC_091576.1:3067453-3079953 GCF_042767895.1 Penaeus vannamei
AAAGAGAACCAACTTCTCACATTGTTTCCCGCCCACCATTAACAAGGGAAGTGCAGACAAGGTCAGGGGGGATTCTTGCCGGTGGTCTGCCAGCAGAAAGACGGTCTGTGGAACCCCGGAATGGGCTTCCACCTGTCTTAAGAGCAGCTAAGTGGTCGTGAGGATATTTTAAACATAAGGTGGTAAGACTAATTGGCCAGACTATTTATTCGACCAAGTGACCTCGTGATTAGTGCATTTTTTAAATTATCATCTTCGGGCTTTTTATTGTCGTGTTTTACTGTGTTCGTGTTTTATGTTCCTATTTTAATGTATTAAGCGTTTTCTGTTTTATCGTTTGTTTTATTGTTCTAGTTCGTTTTACCGATTTATTTTAATGTTTTAAGTTCATTTTGCTATCGTTCCTTTTATTGTATTGTGTTTTACCTCATTTTATGATTGATTTTAATACCATTTTTTCGTTTTATGTTTGTTCTGTTTTATTACTGTTTTGTTGTTTTATCAGTTATCACGAAATAAATAACTATTTAAGTATGTTTCGTTTTATCAACGCCCGAACTTGATTGTTGGAAAAGGATACTAAGAAGGGTAGTAGCAGCCCATTTCCCTCTAGTGATATGTCTTATTTCTTTCTTTCTTTTTTTTTTTTTTTTGGTTCATTACATCAATGTGGTGATCTGCTTGATTGCGTTGGAGGACTCTCCCCGCACACGCCTCTCCTCGGCTCATATCACGCGTACCAACCTTTGTGATCTCGCACCATACATATACACCACACACGCATACAACATTTACACACTCTCGCTCCTTTCCCCACATCCGTCTTCCACATTATCATTCTTCTCACATATACACTACGTTTCCATACGTTAATTAAATGGGTGGTGGCAGTGGCTACTTTTCAACATTCTTGCGAGACATAATTGTATAAGGTATTTGCTACAGGCGCCGCCCCCCCCCCCCTCCCGAACGGCCGCTCGGCTCGCCACACGTCCCTCGGCCTCATCGCCCCGCCCTGACTGCTTCCGCGTCTGCTGCAGATGCGGTTCCTCGCCCTGCTTCTCCTGCTGGCTCTCGCCTTTGCCTTCGCCGCCGCCAAGACCTTGCCTTGCTGCTTCGGCGGAGGTCACCACGGGGGTCACCACGGAGGTCACCACGGGGGTCACCACGGAGGTCACCACGGAGGTCACCACGGGGGTCAACACGGAGGCCATCACGGAGGATATCACGGTCACCATGGTAAGAATACTTTTTCATATACTGTTCATATGAATATTTTAAAAATTAATTCATTGACGGTTTCTTGTCTATAATATTTACTGTCATCAAACATCCCCTTTTATTAGTCTGCATACAATCACACACTAATAAAACGATTATTTAAAGAATACCTAAACTTTTTTCGATCTATTACCAGGTTGATTCAACAGCGACTTCCGTTTGCCAGCATGACAAATAAAACTTTTCTGAAGATTTGGTTTGTCTTTTCAATCTGATTTCTCCTTTCACCTTCAATAGAGTATAATGACAAGTCACGAGGATGTAAACTTTATTAAAAGGATAAATGTATTTGCGAAAATTTATGAACAAGTAGAGTCACTGTCCTCATTGCCTTTGATAAGAATAATTTGATGTTTTCAGACTCGTTCCTACTGTCACAGATTTATCCTAAAAGCATTCGTATGACGCTGACAGTGTCACCATCCCAAAGGCCGTCATAAGAGCCATACATTATTCGTTTAATTAATCAATCGAAATTCAACTTTCCTACACTTTAAACCAACTACATCATACCCGGATGTTATATTTATTTCATTCGATATCTAATGAGATGTCGAGTCCCACCATTTCCGCGCAAATTACACTTGGTAAATCCTCTCTGCACAAATGAATAATATTTAACGCATTTTCGGCTGACGTTACTCTCTGCGTCCCACTTTTCGCTTCGTCATCGTCAAAGGCAACAAGCAAGGAGATCGCTCGGAATGGGCAACCGGAGGCCAGTTCAATCCTGCCCAAGTTGCCCCGAAGTTGGCGATCTCCCATATTAGGTCAAATACGTCTTTCGAGACTCAATAACAATGTTTTTTTTTCATTCAGCCTCATTTTCTTCCCTATAGTGTCTTTGAAAATAAGTGACTGTCGCATTTCTTCTTTTAATTTGTATTATATGCTACGGATCAAGTCAATGTGGGTATTTTGGACGGAAGAAAATGGTCTAATGTTTACTGATTCACTATTTCATAATTTTTGAGTCAGGTACGGATCTGATTCCCCGCAGGAGAATATGGTTCGTATACACATAAGAAAAAAGGATGAAGTAGTGAATCAGTAAGCATTAGTTTATTTTCTTTCGTTAAAATACAAGATCACATTGATTTGATCCGTGCCATATGATACAAATTATAAGGAAAAAAAAATGCAATAGTCACTTATTTTCGAAGACCCTATGGAGAAGAAAATGTGGCTGGATGAAAATCTATTATTATTGAGTTTCAAGTGATGCATTTGATGTAATTCTCTGACTTATCATCAATCATTATCAATTATGAAACGTGGAATTGGCAAATAAAATAATAATAGTTACGATGATTTTGGATTTTTTATTTTATATATATATATATATATATATATAATATATATATATATATATATATATATATATATATATATATATATATATATATATATATATATATATATATATATATATATATATATATATATATAACCTCATAGAAAGTGATCCAATGAAATATCAAAATGAATGTCGTTTTAAGCAACTTTTCAACATCATTCTTTGAAGCCAAAATTATTATGATATTTATTTGAACTATTTTTCACAAAGATGTTAAGATAATGACAAATATCCCTCTGAAAATTCCACAGTTATCCAAGTATTGCGGTTCAGCAGAGATCCAATGAGTTATATCTGATTTAATGAGCCGTCCGCGGTTTGGCCTTAAGTCGGCCTGTACTTACACATGCATGGCTTAATCTTTGAGACATATGACTACTGGCAGGATCAAACAGGTAGAAGCAACAACGCACACTAGCGTGGTCGTCGTCGTCGTCATATGAACAGCATTAGGAGGAGGACATGGAGGAAGAAGAAGAAGAAGGAGGAGGAGGGAGACGATAGCAGCTTTCTCGAGCGGGGGGCGCTGCCGGCGCCGCCGCTCTTCCGCTGCGGTCTTTCCTTCCTGCCTGCCTTCTTCCTCTCACTTCTCTCTCGACCTCTCCGGTTATTGTTACTTTGGCTTTTCACATGGCAAACCCCCCCCGGAAACGCCCAACGACGAACAACGGCCGCGGCGAGCTCCCTCCCGGGAGCGAGCCCTTTTTCTCTCTATCGCCATCGTGCAGTGACGAGGAGGACAGAGGGGGGAGGGGGAGGGGGGGAGAGGGGCGCGGCGCAGGCAGGCCAGCCGGCCGGCCGGGACAGGCGGGCTGCCAAGGCAGTGGGGCACAGGCTCACAGCTGTCAAGGCTGCTCACCCACACACACGCCTGCTTCCGGCAATCCCGCTCCGCACCCTCGAGCTGTGCAAAGCTAAAGGCCACCACGCCTTTGCTCACCGCCTCTCCGCCTTCTCCTCCTCCTCCTCTTTCCTCCGCTCTCCGTCGCAGCAACGGGCCGCAGACAAAACTACATACGACTCCAACCCCCCCAATAAAAACACCACACGCAACGGGGCCCTGGCCGCAACTCGCGCTGCAAGGCTCGGCTCCGGAGGCAAGCAAGCAAGCAAGCACAAACGGGAGCCGGCAGGAGGCGAGCGAGCCAAGCCCGTGGCAAGGGGGTGGGGAGGTACCCTCGCTGGCCCAGTCTCCTTTCCAACCTGCCTCACCCGTGGGCTCCGCAGGAGGAGGGGCGTGGGATTGCCGGGGGTTTCTTCCTTTCTCGCCGCAAGGGTGTGCACACCCGGGATCTAACTCCGAGCTACCGGCGAAACGTGGCCGAGGGGAGAAGAACCGCAGGGGGCTCAGCCGTCGCGAGGGGAAGGCCGCAAAAGGGGGGCGGCACTCGGAAACCATTCCGAACGTCAAGAGAGGGGCGGTCGCCTGTGTGAAGGGCAGGACCACAGCCGACACTGGCGGGGGTGGCACGGGGACTGGTTATCCCGGCGGCCCCCGGTCGGCATCGTGGCGCGAGCCCGCGACCTTTGCTGTGCCAGGTTCGGGGGGGGGGGGGGGAAATTCGAGGAAGGGACCGACGCCCGAGCTTACCAAGAGCACAGGACGGCGCCCTAACCCCCAAAAGACACCACACACCCCCGGACGTAAGAACAGGGAGAAAAGAGCAGAGCAGCAAGGGACAGAAGGGGAAAGGAGCAGGGAGAGCGCCACAACGGTGAGGGAGGGAAGAGATGCGGCCATGGGTGTCCCCATATAGTTGTCGGCGCGGTCCCTCAGCCAACACGACCGCAAACAGGGCCTCCTCCTGCACCACGCCCAGGGAGAGGACGCCCTCCGCACGCCCCACCACCCACGCCCCGGTAAGCGCCTCACTTTCTCGCGGGTGGAGGGCGGGGAGCAACGGGCCCCCAACCGCCAACCCCGCTGCACCGCCTCTTGCCCCCGCCCGCCACACTCGCTGGCCGGCCCCGAGGGCGGCCAGCTCCGGCCGGCTCCGGCCCCGAGGGGGACCCGCGCCCGCCTCGCCGCGTTCCAGCCCAGCCCAGCACGCTCGGCAGGGGTGGGGAGAGGGCCGCGCGTTGGCGGGCCAGGGCAGCGGGGACCGCCGCGGCCACGGCTTGCCGCCGCCGCCGCCGCCCGCCGACACCCAAATGAAGGTGGACCACCCTGTAGTTGTCGGCGCGGACCGACTCAGCCCACACGACCGCGGGGCAGGGGCCGCTCGGCCCCGGGGGCCAGGGAAGGCAGCGCCTCCGACGGCCCCGGCAGCCAGTACCCCCCCAAAGCCTGCCCCGCTTTCGGGGACGGGAGCCGGAGAGGCAGGGGCTTCCTCGCGGCGGCGGGGGCCACGCCCGCGCCCGCCGCCTCCGGCTCCGCCCTCGGCCCTCGGCCCGAGAGAGCGCAGCGGGCAGGAGAGCCCAAGCCGCCCGCTCGGGGGGCGAGGCCCAACCAGCAGGCGGCCCCCGCACCGCCCGCGCAAGGCCCCCGCCCGGCCCCGACGGCGAACTCGCCGCCCATCCGCCTGTAGCCGCCGAAGGTGGTCCCCCCTATAGTTGTCGGCACGGGCCCTCAGCCCACACGACCGCGGGCAGGGGCCGCTCGGCCCCGGGGGCCACGGAAGGCAGCCCCTCCGACGGCCCCGGCAGCCAGGACGCCCCCAAAGCCTGCCCCGCTTTCGGGGACGGGAGCCGGAGAGGCAGGGGCTTCCTCGCGGCGGCGGGGGCCACGCCCGCGCCCGCCACCTCCGGCTCCGCCCTCGGTCCTCGGCCCGAGAGAGCGCAGGGGGCAGGAGAGCCCAAGCCGCCCGCTCGGGGGGCGAGGCCCAACCTGCAGGCAGCCCCCGCACCGCCCGCGCAAGGCCCCCGACCGGCCCCGACGGCGAGCTCGCCGCCCATCCGCCTGCAGCCGCCGAAGGTGGTCCCCCCTATAGTTGTCGGCACGCGCCCTCAGCCCACACGACCGCGGGCAGGGGCCGCTCGGCCCCGGGGGCCACGGAAGGCAGCCCCTCCGACGGCTCCGGCAGCCAGGACGCCCCCAAAGCCTGCCCCGCTTTCGGGGACGGCAGCCGGAGAGGCAGGGGCTTCCTCGCGGCGGCGGGGGCCACGCCCGCGCCCGCCGCCTCCGGCTCCGCCCTCGGCCCTCGGCCCGAGAGAGCGCAGGGGGCAGGAGAGCCCAAGCCGCCCGCTCGGGGGGCGAGGCCCAACCTGCAGGCGGCCCCCGTAACGCCCGCGCAAGGCCCCCGACCGGCCCCGACGGCGAGCTCGCCGCCCATCCGCCTGCAGCCGCCGAAGGTGGTCCCCCCTATAGTTGTCGGCACGCGCCCTCAGCCCACACGACCGCGGGCAGGGGCCGCTCGGCCCCGGGGGCCAGGGAAGGCAGCCCCTCCGACGGCTCCGGCAGCCAGGACCCCTCGCTTTCGGGGACGGCAGCCGGAGAGGCAGGGGCTTCCTCGCAGCGGCGGGGACTACGCCCGCGCCCGCCGCCTCCGCCCCCGGCTCGAGAGGGCGCAGGGGACGAGGCCCAACCAGCAGGGGGCCACCGCACCGCCCGCGCAAGGCTCCCGCCCGGTCCCGACGGCGAGCTCGACGCGGGGCTCGCCACCCGCCCGCCCGCAGCCGAAGGTGGCCCCCCCTATAGTTGTCGGCGCAGGCCCTCAGCCACCACGACCGCGCCCAGGGCCCGCCCTCGGCCGCCCGCCAGGGAAAAACGGCCCCTTCGGTGGGCGATCCCGGCAGGGCCGCGCCCGTCCCCTACGCCGCCGCCCACGGCCCGAGAGGGCGCAGGGGGCCGAAGGGGGAAAGCCCAGCCAGCCCCTACCCGAGGAAGACGAGGCAGACTGACAGGCAGGTCCAGCCACCGGCCCGCCGCCCTCGGCCCGAGAGGGCGCGGGGGACGAAGGGGAAAGGGGAAAGGAAGCCCAAGCCGCCAAACCGGGGGCGGGAGGGCCGGCCCCGACGGCGGCCGCAGCAGCAGCGGGCTCGAGGCGGGGGTCGCCCCCCGCCGCCCGCAGCCGAGGCAGTCCCCCTGTCGTTGTCGGCGCAGGCCCTCAGCCACCACGACCGCGCCCAGGGCCCGCCCTTGCCCGTCCGGCCGGGGCAAGGCCCCGTCGGGGGTGCGGCAGGGCCACGCCCGAATCCCACGCCACCGCCCTTGGCCCGAGAGGGCGCCAGGGGCCGATGGGGGTAAGCCCGAGCCAACCCCTGTTCTAAGGAAGACGAGGCAGGCAAGCCAGGCCAGGCCAGGGCCCGCCGCCCTCGGCCTGAGAGGGCACTGGGGAGCCGAAGGGTAGGGAAAGGCCCAAGCCGTCCCCTGGCCAGCCAAGGAAGACGTGGCTGGCAGGCCAACCCAGGAGGCGCCGCCGCCACCGCAGCCCCCAGGCCCACAATCTCCTCTCCACCCCCCTAGGCTGAACGGCCTCGCTGGGCAGGCCGCCGCGCCGCCCGCCCGCTCAGCCCAGGCGGCGGCACGGGGGGAACGGACCGAGTGGGAGGCGCGCGGCCGCCGACGCCGCCGCCACACAGCAGGCCAAGGGCGGCGCTCGGCTCCGGCGGCCCACGCTCCCAGCCCCGCCCGGCAGCCCGCCCCGCTACCCGCGGCCCCGCACCCAACCGCCTCTCCCTATAGTTGGCGGCGCAGGCCCGCAGGCAACACGACCAGAGACAGGGCCTTCCATCCGTCCGGCAGGAGCGGGAGCCTGGCGGACGCTAGGGGGGACTGCTCCCGGCGGGGCGGTCGTGATGTGGGTTGCCTGGGGGGGGGGGGGTAATGGAGGGGGTCACCGAACCACCACTCGCCCCCCACCCCACCGTTCGTCTCGTACTGGGCGGGGCTCCTGTCGCGACGTGGCGACGTTGTTAATAGCACAATGTAATTCACGAAAAATGGTGTTCATTTTTTAAGAAAATCATCTGAATTATTGTGGTGCTTGTGGCAATCATTACTTTATTTCCGTACATCTGGCAACGAGTGCATTGTTGACGTGCATCTTCCCCAATTGTTGATCAACCGTTGTTCGGATTAATTTAATTCCAAATTCCACTTTCATGGTGCAATATGAAATAAGATAAAAAACACATGAGTTTATTTGATTTATTTGAAATGATATATATACATACACACACACACACACACACACACACACACACACACACACACACACACACACACATATATATATATATATATATATATATATATATATATATATATATATATATATATATATATATATATATAAAATCGGAGAAAGACCATTAGAGGGAAAATTCAGGAAAACCACTGCAAGGACGACATGTTGGTCACGTGTTCCTCGTCACTGTTTCCTCTGAAGTTTCCTGAAAAAAAAACAAAAAAAACGAGCTGTGATCATGGATTAACGACAACAAAGAAAACATAAACAAAAGTGACATTTCATTACTAGTAATAACAACAACAGCAAGAATAGATAATAATATCACTATCAACCATAATGGCATAATTGATTATATTGATAATAACAACCGTAATGATTACAACTAATGGTTTCCTACTCTACTCACAGCCTCCGAAGCCTCCGCCAAAGCCTCCTCCGCCTGAAAAAAAATGTCAATTTCTCGTAAAATGTAAAATATTTCCAACAATGCAGCGTGAAGATGAGAATTTCTGCGAATATATATTTATTTTCATTATTACAAATGTGTATTTTAGTGTTTCATTAGATGTTTTCATTTTTGTTCGTTAGATAGTTTTTTCCCTTTATATAGTAATGCGTTTTTGGGAAAAAATAATAAATAAATATGATTTTCAGCGTGCAGTCTGCATGTGATCTTTGCGGGTTATGCAAGACTTTTTCCTCTCTCTAACGGACACAATAATCAAATCAAACAAAGACGTGCGAGTACACACACACACACACACACACACACACACACACACACACACACACACACACACACACACACACACACACACACACACACACACATATATATATATATATATACATATATATATATATATATATATATATATATATATATATATATATATATATATATATATATATATATATATATATATATATATATATATATATATATATATATATATATATATATATATATATATATATATATATATATATAAATCAGGTAAACTAACACGTAGAAGGAAATTCCACTCCATACATGTCAATCATAACCAATGCCGATGATTGCAAAAATATTGCAAATGTAAGCCAGAGAAGAAGGCTGCAGGCCAGCGCCAGAGGAACCACTATGAGGAGGAGGAATGAGGGAGTGCTTCCGCCGGATGAAGCGGGCCGTCAGGGAGTCTTCCACACGCCATCTCCCTCGGAGTACTCACCTCCCAGTCCTCCACCGCCTCCGAAGCCTCCGCCGAAGCCTCCACCGCCATGACCTCCATGGTGACCTCCGTTGCCTCCTCCATGACCCCCATGGTGACCTCCGCCGCCTCAGCAGGCCAGGGACTTGGCGCCGACGAAGGCGACGGCGAGAGCCAGGAGGAGGACGAGGGCGAGGAACCGCATCTGAAGGGAGCGTCGAGGGAGAAGGACCCTGAGGAGCTTGGCCTTTTCGGGAAGCATTTTTTTTTTTTTTTATTATTATTAATTAAGTCATTTATTAAGAATTTAGTCAAAATCATTTTCATTAATCAGTACTTCGATTATCGTTCTTACTATTATTACTACTACTACTATTGATACTGTTATTATTATTATTATGATTACTGCCACTACTTTAACTGCTATAATTGTTACTAATAGTACCATACATGCTACTGTTCTCATCATCACCATCATTATTATCTATTCAAGTACTATTCTCAATTACTATATCACTGATATAATGTCATTATGTCATCGTCGAACGTAAAACCAGTTATGAAGATGAAACTACCCGATGTCTGTCGTTTTACATGTTAGCTCATTTTTTTTTTTTTTTTTTTTTTTTAGATGATGTAAATTGAATTTCGATGTTAATCAAAGCACGCACATCAGCGCACAGGCGGAATTGACTGAAATGCAAAATGTACAACAAAACAAAGGCAGATGACTCCAACTCCACAGCTGACACATGGCAATGGGTCTCAGATTCCCCAGGCTTCTTACCGTGGTCTTCGTGAGCTCCTGGACTGCCGAATCTTGAGGACCGAAGGGCTTATATGTTCCCTTTCCACCCCTACTCCTTCTGCTCCCCTCCCCCCCTTGAAATCTTGACCCCTGACCTTTATCCTGCTTGGGATGACGCCTCACCCATCGACCGAACCTTGGAGGATAATGCTAATCATGTGTGCAAACCCAATCAGAGACGTCCGTTCCCGACCCACTGCAAGGCCTTGGCTTCGACTTCGTCATCGAGCTCCTGGATTAAACAAACAGCTGATTTTGAAATAAACAAATCTGCTGGCGGCCGTCCCGTTGCTTTGGCATCCGCGAGGAATCCCAGAACAAAGATTTCATCCCTTTTCGGGAATTTCAGCCTTCGGACAAGGTCACGTCCGTATGTCCCTTTTGCCTTGAGGAGGACAGGGTGCCTTGAGGAGGTAGAGCAGCGGCTTATAAGAGCATTGATGAGGTCCTGGGGATCAGGTGTGCAGCTCCTTGTCTTCGGAACTCAAAGTAAGGAAACTGTGGGTGTGTGTATAAGAATATATATATATATATATATATATATATATATATATATATATATATATATATATATATATATATATATATATATATATGTACATGTACAGTATATAATATACATTCATACACACATACACGCATCTATGCTCATTTGCAATATTTATGTGCATTTATATATATATATATATATATATATATATATATATATATATATATATATATATATATATATATATATATATATATATATATATATATATATATACTATGTATACACACACTCTATGTATACACACATACACACACACACACACACTATGTATACACACATACACACACACACACTATGTATACACGCATACACACACACACACACTATGTATACACACACACACACATATATTTGTGTGTGTATGTGTGTGTGTGTATATATATATCCTTTTTGTCATAAAATATGCACCAATGAGGCCTGAACCTCGGTGCTCGCTCAACGGCGCCCCCCCCCCCCTCCCGAACGGCCGAGGTCCGAACGGCCGCTCGGCTCGCCACACGTCCCTCGGCCTCATCGCCCCGCCCTGACTGCTTCCGCGTCTGCTGCAGATGCGGTTCCTCGCCCTGCTTCTCCTGCTGGCTCTCGCCTTTGCCTTCGCCGCCGCCAAGACCTTGCCCTGCTGCTTCGGCGGAGGTCACCACGGGGGTCACCACGGAGGTCACCACGGAGGTCATCACGGGGGTCACCACGGAGGTCACCACGGGGGTCACCACGGGGGCCATCATGGAGGGCATCACGGTCATCATGGTAAGAAAGTACTTTTTCATATACTGTTCATATGAATATTCCTAAAATTAATTCATTGACGGTTTCTTGTCTATGTTTACAATCATCAAATATCCCCTTTTATTAGTCTGCATACAATCACACTCTAATAAAACGATTATTTAAAGAATACCTAAACTATTTTCTTTTTATTATCAGGTTGATTCAGCAGCGACTTCCGTTTGCCAGCATGACAAATAAAACTTTTCTGAAGATTTGGTTTGTGTTTTCAATCTGATTTCTCCTTTCACCTTCAACAGCGTATAATGACAAGTCACGAGGATTTAAAGTTTATTAATAGGATAAATGTATACGAAAATTTATGAACAGGCAGTCACTGTACTCACTGATTTTGATAATAATAATTTGATGTTGTCAGACTCGGTCCTACTCTCACAGATTTATCCTAAAAGCATTCGTATGACGCTGACAGTGTCACCATCCCAAAGGCCGTCATAAGAGCCATACATTAATCGTTTAATTAATCAATCGAAATTCAACTTTCCTACACTTTAAACCAACTTTGCGTACGTCATACCCGGATGTTATCCATATTTCCTTCGATATCTAATGAGATGTCGAGTCCCACCATTTCCGCGCAAATTACACTTGGTAAATCCTCTCTGCACAAATGAATAATATCCAACGCATTTTCGGCTGACGTTACTCTCTGCGTCCCACTTTTCGCTTCGTCATCGTCAAAGGCAACAAGCAAGGAGATCGCTCGGAATGGGCAACCGGAGGCGAGTTCAATCCTGCCCAAGTTGCCCCGAAGTTGGCGATCTCCCATATTAGGTCAAATACGTCTTTCGAGACTCAATAATAATGTATTTTTCGTTCAGTCTCATTTCCTTCTTTATAGTATCTTTGAAAACAAGTGGCTGTCGGATTTTTCCTTCTTGATTTGTATTTTATGCTACGGATCAAGTCAATGTGGGTATTTTAGACGGAAGAAAATGAACTAATGCTTACTGATTCACTATTTCATAATTTTTGAGTTAGGTACGGATCATAAGAGAATATGGTTCGTATACACATAAGAAAAAAGGATGAAATAGTGAATCAGTTAGCATTAGTTTATTTTCTTTCGTTAAAATACAAGATCACATTGACTTGATCCGCGTCATATGATACAATTTAGAAGGAAAATGCGATAGTCACTTATATTCGAAGATCCTATTAAGAAAATTTGAATGAAAATTCTATTGTTACTGAATTTAAAAGGATGCATTTGATCTAATTTTATGAATTGTGGAATTGCCAAAAAAAAAAAAAAAAAAAAAAAAAAAAATCGATGCTTTAGGATTTTTGTTTCTCCCGTTTTGTCTATTATGTATATATATGTAAAGATAACGAAAATTCATTCTTCAATTACCGTTAAAATGCATTCTCTTTGATAACTATTATATGTGTG